>NC_091821.1:368474697-368647197 GCF_038994185.2 Dermacentor albipictus
CCAGTCGAATGAATGCTTACGCAAGCAATTATAAGATTGGCTTTCACTTGACTGGTGCTGTGCACTGTTATTACTTTGTGTCGCCTGCGGAGTTTGCTCTCTATATTACGCCATGGACCCATGAATAACTTGTCATGGGCACGAGAGAAGTTTACCATCGGGCAGTTGAGAAAGGAAGTGACATCTTCTTTCAGTGGTTGCCAAGTCGCTGTGGTATCGCTGGAAACGACCAAACAGACGCAGATGCTCGATCTGCGCATGAACGCGGCCATCCCGTTGCTACGCCGATATCAAGAACAGTTGCCGCGAAAAACCTAGGTCACAGGGCGCTCCGCATACTCCGCTCAGAAGATCCCCACACAAAAAAACCAGAAAAAGAACAACCAATTAGACACACGATAATGTGGACGCCGGATCACACGGACGTGGAAGGCAACCGTGAGGTCGACAGGGTAGCTCGAGGATACACTGCATACCGAGCACCCTCCGCCAATGACCTCGAGGAAACCGAGCCAGTCCCCAGAGAATACTCGGCTATCCTAAACTACTATAAGGGCAGCAGGAAGCGGTACCCCTCGCCGCATAGCTCTCTCACTAGAGAGGACTCCGTAGCTTGGAGGCTGCTACAGACGGGTGCATATCCGAACTTAAGCACCCTCAGCAAAATACAACCCACACAGTACACTGACAAATGTCCATGGTGCCAGGACACACCCACGCTCTACCATATAACGTGGGCCTGCAAGAAAACAAATGTGGCACCAATAATACCAAACCCGAGTGCGGAGCAATGGGAAGGAATGCTCTCCAGCGACCGTCAGGACGTCCAACTAGGGCTGATCCGACGCGTCCAGCTGGCAGCGGCATCCAGCGGAGCCCTGGACTAGGGTCAGACGGCCATTGCCAAGAAGATGGAAGACACCATCTGACTCCGCGAAATTCATAGAATTTTCTAGAGCTAAATAAACGTTTTTCCTCCTCCTCCTCCATGAGCTTCCTCTCGACCTTACGTTGGCCCAATAGAGCCAGGCAGGCATTGAAAACCAGCGCCTTTGTACTCTGGATCCTCATCCAAAGTTCCGCATTCGGCATGCGTTACCAAGAAGGGAGGTAACTCTTATTTGTGGGCCATGGCTTGCAGTAGCATCTACTAATGCCTACACCTATGCAAACTTGTACACGTTACAAAAAAAAGAAACCGATTAGAATTACAATTACTTCTTTGAAACAATGCGATTGATTACAGCTACCAATTACTCAACCACGAAAATAATTCGACAATTACTCCACTACAAAGGCAATTCAAGAATTACTAAAAAGCAACCGATCATTTTGACGTCACTTCCCGGCCTACGTTTATTAACGTTGCACAAATACAGTGAATAAAACAATCTAGGCAAGCAATCAGCAGGAAATGGCAGTTACAACAATTATCTTAGGACTAGAAGTAGAACAGTAATGAAAATTTATTTTCGGAACACAGTGTACCATATGTCCATTTAACGACAAACAAAGAAAAATAGAAAAAGAAAAGTGGGAAGTCGAAAGCAACACAATGCAAAATTTGTGACGATGACACGTGCGATGATAAATTGTTTTATTTACGCACTGCAGCTTCTACTTGTGAAGTGAATTTGGACAACGATTCGGTGGCGGTTATAGCAGGATCAAGTCGGTTCCCTTCAGCAATTGTAAGGGGGAAGAATAAAAACTTAAACGTGTCATTGTTGCATGTGTATTCTGTTAAAGCGTGCGCATGCTTGTTACGTGTTTTTCGAGCCTCAGAAAATGAAATGTACCTGGACACATCTATCTTACAGTTATTTTTCAGAAGCTGAAAGAACTTCAGGCGAGCGTGTTTTGCCCTGGTAGATAACGTTTGCAATCCAGACTGCATTAGAAGATTAGTCGGTCAGTCAGTGCGTCTATATTTGTTGTGATTGAACGTTATAGCCTTTCTTTGTACTGCCTCTAATTTTGTTATGTTAGTTCTTGTATGAGGAAACCAGACTGTGTTTGCATATTCAAGAACCGGCCTAACGAACGTTGTGTAGGCCAGTAGTTTCGTTGATGACGTAGAGAGCGCAAGGCTTCTTTTGAGGAAGAATAGTTTGCGTAATGCTCCTGTGATATTCGAAATATGTTTATCTCACCTGAGGTCTGAGGTTAATGTAACTCCCAGGTATTTATGTTGTTCAACTTTAGTTTGTGGTATGCCGTTAATCTCATACGTAAAGTTAGATGGTCTTGTTTTCCTTGTTACGGTCATGACCACAGACGTTTTTACGTTAACTGACATCTGCCAATTAGAGCACCAAATAGCTAGAGTGTTGAGGGATGTATTAAGTGCGATGTTGTCGTTATAATTAGTGATTTCCCTATAAATAACGCAGTCGTCGGCGAACAGTTTTATATTACAATCTATGTTAGCTATGAGGTCATTAATATAGATTAGGAAGAGTAAAGCCTCAAGAACTGAGCCTTGGGGAACTCCGGAAGTAACGGTGACAGTGTTAGGTAGCATTTTTTCGTAGGTTACAAATTGTGAACGATTGGCTAGAAATTCTTTTATCCAGGCTGAAAGGAGCCCTTTCCCAATAACACTTTCAACTTTAACGATTAATTTGTTATGGCATACACAATCAAATGCCTTAGATAGATCAAGTAAAATCATGTCAGTTTGGCCGCGGTGATTGATAGTATATGCAAGATCGTGGACTAGTTCTGTTAGTTGGGTTACTGTTGATAAACCACTGCGAAAACCATGTTGGTAGCGAGGGAAGAAGCCAATTCTCTCTAGAAAACCGTTATGTGCTTTAAGATTATGTGCTCTAGAAGCTTGCAGGATGAACTAGTTAATGAAATGGGTCTAAAATTTGAAATTTCTGCTGTGTCGCCTGATTTATGGATAGTTATTATCTTTGCAATTTTCCAGTCGTTCGGTAGTTGTGAAGTAGTGAGTGATTTACGAAAAATTATGCTGAGGTGTCTACTGCACCATTCCGAATACCTTTTCAGAAAGTCGTTAGGTATGTTGGCAGGACCGCTGCCTTTTTTAGGGCCAAGATTAAGCAGAAGATTAAGTATGCCAGCGTCCATAATGTCTAATTCGCCAATGCATACACCCTGTCTCGTTAAAATGGGGGGAATAATCTTATTGTCTGTAGTAAACACTGATTGAAAGAAAATGTTATATGCGTTGGGCTTTCGCAGTTTCTTCCTCTGGGCTTAAGTGGGACGCTTCTCTATAATTGGTGCGAAAGTGCCTCCAGAACCTTCCGGGATTATTAGTAAGAAACTCGGTAACGTTACATTAAATAATAGTCTTTTGCTCGTTTGGCTGCAAGCTTGAATTCCGCGATGGCATTAGGAAGTTTCGTCACCCTGGATTCGTCTCCTCCTTTAATTTTTATTGTTCTACGCAATCTTTTCAGACGGCGCTTTGCCTGAATTACTTTTCGGGTTATCCAGGGATTATTTTTTGGCGGCCGCCTGGTTTCAGTAGGCACGTAGTTCGTGACGCATTATTTTCCGTTTGAACTGTAAGACAAATGTCATGTGTTTCTTTAAAACCAGGCACCAAATACCAGACATGTAGGAACGGTAGAAGCGAGATATTCTCCCTCCTCTTGCTTAATGTGCATAGTTAAAGAACTTCGAAAATAGTCTCGCAGTATAAGCACTAACGCGTAACTTACTACACACATTGCAAATCAATGTGCGTACTCATTCACCTAATATGAGAACCGAAAGTCATAAAATTGGTGTGGTGATGGTAACATAAACAATAAAACAAGAGCTTTTGGCGGATGTTCCTAGAGTGGCGAACAAAGATCTCCCTGTTTCAATACATTGTCTCTTCATTTTAGTTCCTTCTCCGATACCATGTCCTTGTTGGGATAAAGGGGCATGTCATATACTAAGTATTTGTTGTTATATATACGTGCGTCGATTTTCTGTTATAAATATCTTACCTCGGCCATTGGTGCTACCAGTGATGCTGAACATTTCCACCCTACTTTGCCGCTACGTCACGTAGACACCGCTCTAAATTTGGAGCCATGCTTATTTTGGGGCTCATTCAACTGTTTCCCTTTCGGTTTATTGCTGCGGTTACTTCATATGACCCTCCAAAAACGTTCAATGATAGCCTCGGAGCAGCAGAGATAATTTTGGCGGTGCAGTGCATCTTCATATCTCTAACTTATCGTATCCTGCGGCCGAAACCGTGACCTCGCCGAGTTCTCTCTCTTAAATGGAATCTGAATCCGCACGCGCCGTTTCGACTACCATTAAACATTTAGGGAACTTGAGTGAAGGGCTCAAAATGGAGAATATCGTAAGAAGCCAACAAACACTGACACCAAGGACAACATAGGGGAAATTACTTGTGCGCAATAAATGAAATAAAGAAATGATAAATTAATGGAAATGAAAGTGAATGAAAAAACAACTTGCCGCAGGTGGGGACCGAACCCACGACCACCGCACTTCGCGTGCGATGCTCTACCAATTGAGCTACCGCGGCGCCGTTTTCCCATCCAATTTCTTGGGTACTTATGTTCCCTAGTAGAACCCCGGCAGTGTTAGCCAACTGCGGCAAATTGTTTTTTCATCCTCTTTCATTTCCATTAGTTTATCGTTTCTTTATTTCACTTATTAAGCAAACGTAATTTTCCCTATGTTGTCCTTGGTGTCAGTGTTTGTTGGCTTCTTATGATATGACTAATAAAAATCGGGCCTCTCGGTTAACCCCTGTTCTTCTCGTTCAAAATAGAGAAGTGGCTTCTAGAAACATTGCATTGCGTGCGCGACTTGATTTGGCAAGCGCTTGAAAGGAAATCGTAAGATTTTTTTTTTAATTCTATTTTCGTCAATATCATCACACGCTCACAACACCGTCAGTTCGCTCATAAAAGCCTAACGGCAGAAGTTCTTGTAGCTAAAAAATAATGTCGCGCCAGCAAGACTGAGCACTACAGTACTAAAGTTTTGATGAGAGCCAGCTATCGCTCCTCAGCATGCCACAGGCTTCAACAAAATTAACACCAAACGTTTTCATTTTTTTTTCATCTGGTCAAATGAACAGTTCGGGGCACAAAGTTTAATCTCACCTCTAAACCGGGAATTATACCAACGCTTCTCAAACGCTGGTACGAAGCGCCGTTCAACTTTCACAACCTCTCACCGAGAGCGTGCTTAGCATTTGACACCGGCACGCAATTACTGCACGTTTCACACCGCCGGCGGCAACAAAGAACAAATCGAGCTCGCCGCTTCGTTGAGAGTTCCTGTCATCCTCGCGTGCGTAGAAGAGGCGCCTGATACGAAATGATTGCGCGCCGCCCATCTCAGGTTGTTGGCGAAGGCTACTTGGCAGAGATGCCAGGTGGTTGAAATTAATCCAGCTTTCGCGAAGCCTGCGCCTAATTAGCTTTTTCCTAGCAGGAAGCGCTTGACTTGCAGTAAGCGGGCACTTCTGAAGCCTGCCTGCAGCAGACAGTTCCATGAGCTCCTTTAAGGCTGAACCGCGGTTATGCTGTTCGGGGCTGATGGCGGGCTGATGACGGGAGTGATGGCCGAGTGGAAAAGTTTCTGTGCTGTATCTTAAGTATACGTTCCCGTCCCACGCGCGCTTTTACGTTATTAGGGTACTTTGCTCATTGAAAATGACTTATTGGCTTGCGTTATAAAGATCAAACAACCTCAGAGAATCCTTGCTTAGCCAAATAATCACTATTATTTGGAGTTACAAAAGAAAATGGTATATATTTATTTAAAAAACCAGATTCAAATATGTACTAATGAGAGAGATAATCAGCCGCATGGTTTCCTTTGCTTCTGGCTGTTGGCCTTGTGGGGCAGTAGAAGCGGGGGCTGAAAGAGCCGTAGGGCTCATCAGCATCTTTGTTTTTAAACTGGCTGCTAATTCTGGGGGAGAGTGAAGCTTTAATTTGCCTTGGATATAATAATTGGGAAAGAAAATATTGGATGTGTACAGAAGGTGGAAGCCAAACCCCCCAATCTCCGCATGCCGCGTGCTCCAACAATTTAGATGTTAGCGACGGCTACTCGTCTCCTCCCGTGCTTTCTTTCTTTTCAGATACAGGTGTACATTTAGCGCAATGCGCTGTTGTAGTGGTGGACTCCAAATTAATTTTTGACCCCCTGATGTTGTTTCACGGCTACCTAAACCTATGTGCACGAGCGTATTATAGCGCATCCAATGCTTCATCAGCAAAGCAAGGTACAATTTTGAAATGCTTTTATCTGCAGTTTATAGCTCTCCGCAAGTTTGGTCCCGTGAAATCAGTTATAAGAGTTATCTCCTTTCTTGAAGATGTGCCACGCTGAACGTAGAGAGACATTCTCAAGTTTTTCCAAGATCCTACCAGACAATTTAACGAATTTCCCAAAATTTACTGCTCCTCTGTAAAACACGTTTATCTACATGTCGATAAAGCAAGGCATAGCCCGGCGTTCATTGTGCTTTAGGTGCATCTTATACATGCGCCTGCACTCCGAGCACTTTGCGTACAAAACCGACATTCCGTTGAGGGAAAGCAACATTTGCGTGAATTCTTTTTTTGTTGCTTAGCTTCAATTAGACTCAAGACTCTTCCAGGATTGCATGACAGTGTGAATTTTCGTTGCTATTAGAAATTACATTCCTTCACATTTTTGAAATTTTTAGTTGTGTATGTGCAAATAACTGTATTGATGTTGAATGATTGAGTCCTCCCCTCTATAATGCTTGTGTGCCTTGAGGGTACAATAAATAAATAAATAAATAAATAAATAAATAAATAAATAAATAAATAGTACTGCTTTTGTCACCACCGCCCATCTTAATCAATCTGTGCACACCAAATAATTGGTAAAAAATGTGTCCCGGCATAATCGATATACCCGCCGCGGTTGCTCGATGGCTATGGTGTTAGGCTGCTGAGCACGAGCTCGCGGGATCGAATGCCGGCCATGGCGGCCGCATCTCGATGGGGGCGAAATGCGACAACACCCGTGTGCTTAGATTTAGGTGCACGTTAAAGAACCCCAGGTGGTCGAAATTTCCGGACTCCTCCACTACGGCGGGCCTCATAATCAGAAAGTGGTTTTGGCACGTAAAATCCCATGATTTAATTTTTTAATATTCGATGGTTGAAATAAAAATTCTTACGCAGAGCTCATGTACGCAATGAAGAAATAATTTCACGGGAAAACTCGTAATCAACATTCCGCGACCGTCAACTAGGCGGCCCACTTTCTGACTCGCTTGCATGAAGTATACACAGGCCACGGCAGCGGCATATTGATGAAAGCAAGACGCAAAGGGGTGGTGCGCCGGTTTCGATTCATTTCGGAAAAGTACGTTCAGTACAAAATACCGCAGCGTGTCTCGCACTATATAATAGTCTCTGACGGCGACGGCAGGAAGCTCAACGCCCCTGCATTCACTGACAAATTGTCTCGCTACATTTTCTATATTTGCTAAAGGGAGGGAAGACAAAGGGGAGGAGTGACATGGAGGTTAGCCAGTGTAAGAACCGGCTGGCTACCCTGTGCTGGGGAAAGGGGTAAAGGGTAACAAAGCAATCGAGCCGATCAGAGCCGTCTTGATAACTCCTCTTTATAAGCTGTAAGAATCGCCAAGAGACACCATGGATGTCCCGTGAAAGGGGGTTTCTATTCAACGCAGCGCGTGAAAGATAAGCAGGCGTACGCATTGTATTTCTCTATGCTATTGTCTGACCTTCATGTATACGAGGAAGCACGCTGCAATGCTATAGAGGTAGTCAAGAAGAAGAAAAAGAACTGTCAGTGTCATCATGAACTAAGGAACAGTACGAGCCATGTTTTGAGGCAACAACAACAACATCTAAGGACCATGTCTTTCTTTCTAGCCGCCGCTTCTCCTCCCCCCGCAAGCTGTTCCTCTTATTTCCAACTAGTAAGCAGGGGTTAGCGCTTACCACACCATACGTCTTGTCTTTTGGCGCCTGTCAATTAGGCACAAGCCACGGGTCAATAATTACTGCGATGCATAGGTTCATTGAAATTTCAGGAAGGTTTCGCTGCTATGGCACCGACTGTGAGACGCTTTACTTTTTCATTTCAGCCTAAATTTACATATAGGCCCTCTATAAATTTGTATTCACACTTAGTTGCCTAATGCTTCGTTTTGAATGTACGTCTTTACCCCCTTTTTATATTTCATTAAATGCATTTTTCAGTCAACCGAGTGGGACCAATCCCGCCTGTGGGTAGGAGCCACGTTTTGAGGCAACAACAACAACAAAATCCAGCAGATTTTATCACGCCCTGTTAGACTGCATGGTTCGAACCTTTTGTGTAGTGTTGAAGTGCCTGTTTACGGGGCGTGATGTCACATGTATATGGATTCTGTGAAGCACAACCTCAGGAAAACATGGCGGCTCCGCTCCAGTGTCGACAAAGACATGACAAAGACTGCGATCCCAAATCTGTGACGTACTCGCATATCTAATTAATAACTTAAATATTTATTGACCAATCGTTATGAGGACCGATTAGTTGGCAGGAAATGCGTCGCCAGCCTCTCCATAACGATATACAGTTGCTTTAAATAAAAGAAAAGACCACCTGGGGTGTTGCCGGCTCAAGGTCTAGAGAAACCCTGCGCCCGCAAACTGCGTGGTATGGTGAGATATATTGCAAAGAGAGTCAAAAGAAAAGATCAAAGCAGAGAGATTAACCAGGGGACGTGTTTTTTCCGTTGTTTTTATTTTCAGCAAAGAGACCGTAAAAAAGTGCGATTCAACCTCCAGGTGAAGTCCATGAGTCTTCCTGAGCGAGTTGGAGGTGAGATAGGGGAGGGGCTGAGTCACTGCGCACCGCAACTCATCGCCTCACTCCTCTCGTGAAGGCTTGGGACGTCGGACTCCATTTTTTTAAATTTTTTTATGCGCAATCTCCGGGATCGGCCCACTTTTTGAGACATCATGATGTGTTAAATAATTTTAAATAAATTCGGGAATAGAACACGTCAAAACTACGACCCGATTATGAGGCCTATCGTTTGGAGGACGAGAAACCGTAGCGTAATGGTTGCAGTATCATAGTTCTGTACTAGATGTCCTCTGTTCGAATCCGTAGTTGGAAACTCTTATCGATTTGTTAAAGACATCTTTCTTGGCGAGTTACCTCCGAGTTTCCGTATCGGCACCCTGATATTGTAACTGGTACGCTACGGACGTTTCCCCCGACCCTCAACTGCATGCCTCATAATTGGATCATAATTTGGAATTTTCAATTCCGGAAATTATTTAAAGTTAGTTGACACGCCATCGTACATCAGAATGTCAGCTGATCCCGGAGATAGCGCAACGAAGAAAAGATGAGTCCGTCGTTCTAACCCTCACGTGAGGAGCAACGCGATAAAATCAGGTGCGCATTGACTTCGTCCCTATCTTACACCCAAGCTCATGAAAGCTTTGTCGTTCATCGATTTCTAGTGGAGGTTGAATCGCCATCAAAGTTTTTTTTTTAATTTCCCCGCGGCTGACACAATAATCTATGCGTACCTAGATAAATGATGTGATATTTCTCGTAAAACTATATTTTTTCCACATATACAGGTCTGGGAGAGATCGAGAACAGAGGAGTGATGGAATGGGCAGGACCACACAAATTACACGTGGCGTAATGAAAAAGAAAGCACAAGATCCTGCAAGTAAAAGCCCTCTTGTGCCCAGCTCAGAGGCCACCAATAGACACTCGGGACCAACTTCACGCATGAACTGGCTTTGAAAGAGTCGTGTCGCTGACAGTGGGGCTGCACGCGGCATGCCCCTTCTCTAGGAATGACTGAAGCGGACGTTTTCAACGCCACGTTGGACGACCTTCCGTACGGCAGTGACCCCACAGGCAACCTTACGGTGCTTTTAGACAACGCCACCGGAAACCTTGCATCGGACGAAGTTTTGGGTCCACGTTACCACAAACGAGTCCGGATCAGCATTATCGTCACCATGATAATCCTCTCCGTAGTCGGCAACAGCGTCGTCTGCTGCAACCTACTTGTCAAGCATCGTCACCGTCGCGTGTCCAAGGCCAGGGTGCTCTTTCTGAACCTCGCCATCGCCGACCTCCTGGTGGCGTGCGTTACGATGACTTCGCAGGTAGTGTGGGAGGTGATGGGCCGTCTGTGGATCGCTGGCGACGTCTTCTGTCGCTTCTTCAAGTTCCTGCAGACGTTCACGCTCGTCTCCTCCACGTACATGCTGGTGGCCATCGCCGTAGACAGGCACATCGCCATCGCAACTCCGCTGGCGCCCAGCCCCGACCCGTGGAAGTTGGCCGCAGTCACGTGGGTGGCTTCGTGCATGCCTTCGCTGCCCAACGTCTATGTGTTCCACAGCGTCGAAGTGGCACCGGGAAAGTGCTTCTGCGCGTCCATCTTCTACGACCGCGGCACACCACTCTACCACCGCCAGATCTACATGGGGTTCGTGTTCTTCATGGTGTTTGTGGCGCCGCTCGTACTCCTGATTGCGTTCCACACAGGAATACTCTGGACGCTTTGGAAGCACAGCGCGACAGGCCGGAAGGTGGGCCAGCAGACTACTTCGTCGCTTCCGCGGGCAAAGGTATGTGTCCCAAAGGCAGTTTCGCGCCACGGCCACGCGGTGGTTAGGTTTCAGTATAGGCATGGAATTGATGGGTTGTTAAAGTATGCCGCAATCGCTCTGACACTAAGCCCTATTGCCCGTAGCAGCGCGACCACTCAGGCTGCCATTTCTGACAGCAATGAGCCTTGTGTTTGCCGCGCCTCGCGAAGAATGGCGGTTTGAACCTGCAAGACACGCGCCAGCGTGCACCCACTTGGCTTATTATTTTTGCATTGGTAGCCGTCATCTCCTGTTTTATGAGGCACTGTAGAAGATATATGTGCTAACGCCGCTGCACCATCTGCGCATGCGTAGGCGCGCGGACGCGAGCTTTCGCGCGCCGACAAGCGTAGGCGTAGTCCGGCCTTGAAAGCCAAACACTAAATCATCAAACGCTAAAAAGAAACACTTTCTTTTGAGTTTAGGCTAATGACGTATTTTTTCTAAGCTCTGTTTGTGGTATTAGGTGGAATATATGAAGGAATAATTAGGGTCAACGTTTCCGTTTATTTAATTTGCCACCGAGATGGCAGTGCCACGAACTTCACAGTAACGATTTGTATTTTAGGCCATTGTGGTTCTCTAAGGGCTCTTTAAGTTTTCTAAGTTCTGTATTTGGCTCTTTTAGGATACAGTTCATTTCTACCGATAACCAGTTAACTAGACACGGGCAAGCGCTGTAAAACTTTATGACGCCACAGTGGTCTGGCGCGACCCGGCTATCGCTTATACGCCCTTTCTCGTTTACTGAGCCTCTACTCAGCTAGAATAGATTATTTTTGTGTTTATTGTAGGGTGGTAAAAGTTTTTCTCTTCGTATTCCACTACCACTTGGCGGGTCGCCGTCACACCATGATAACGATAGTGCAAACACAATTTCGCGTTCTTACACTATGAAAAAATCGGCGCTCATGTTCTTAGGAAACATTCCCCACATCACTCCCTATTAGCGTTATAATTATTTGTGCATACTATTAGTATAAGCACTTATACTACCTTCGTTAAATGAGCTGCATGTGTGGCGAGAGCCTAGCGTGTGCAAACGCTACTATGTATTGCTGAATACGTTTGTTTAGCTGAAGGCTGAATCACAGCATACACATCCTTTCTTTTATATTTATTTTCTTATTCTTACTTCCCTGTTTGCCTGAGCCAGTTCTGAACCTCAAGCGACGAAAATGGCTGGCAAAGCAGACAACAAAGCTGGAAAGACAAACTGCTTGCACGAGTGGGCAAGTATTTGTAGTGTGTTGTAACAGCTGTAAAGTATGAAAATTAGCCTAAAGTGTCATTTCGTGCGATATGATAAAGATGGCTTTGGAGCTACTGTCTGGTTACACGAGCGCCTATAAGCCAAGAAAAGTGAGCGGGTTATGCTTATAGTGTACTCAGCTGACGGGGCATCTGGCCGATATGCCTATCAAGGCATCGGTGAAGGTAAATACATTCTTGATACGTGTTTGTTTTTTTCGTCGGACCCATTTAAGACATTCTGATTTTCTCCCTGGATAAGCCGTGCTCAACCTGCCGCAACTCTGCTTGCCTTTGTAGGTAGTGCGGGTTTCATAGACACGCTGAACAGGTCCACTGAAACTCCAATCGGTAGATTAGTGCTTTCTAATTGCTGTGGAAAGTAGCCAGGACTCACATAGGGCGCCAGTCCAAGCAGCAGCTTAATATGCAATAAAAGTACTTGGCTTATCACCCTTCAAATAGAGCGGGAGTTGCAAGCTAATTGCAGCACAGCGATGTCCGTGCGCGTCTGAGACTGTACATTGTTGACAAACATTTTCCGGGCGCTATAATAAATGTATACATGCAATTCCTCATCTTTTCCTGTGCTTGTGCGTGTGTGCGTACGTGGCCATGAATGTACACTAACAGAACACTTTGAAATTCAAATCTATTGCAAAGCTTTCCTTAAGCCAAGCGCGCACGGAAATGCAAATGTCACACAACAGCGCTGCGACCTTCTTTCTTTTCTTTCTTCTCCTTCTTTATACTCGCAGGTGAAAACGTTAAAGATGACGGCCGTGGTATTCGGTGCCTTCCTGGTGACCAACGTGCCGTACATGGTGCAAGAGGCCATTCTCGCTTTCGGCAACCCCGGCATCCTGGACGGCAATGTGGTGGCTCTGTTCGGCGTCATATCTGCATCAAACAGCGCCATCAATCCGTACATCTTCCTGTACTTTCAACGGCCGCGCAAGGACGCCGGCAACGGCGGTTTCTGCCGAAGAGTGTCCCGAATGGTGCGCGAGTCGCTCACTTGCCGCCTGCTCAACAGGGCCCACACAGATTCGCAGGTGTCCACTGACCCTGCTGACGCTTACTCGCCGGCGCGCCTCCCCAAAGCTTGCAACACTGCAACGAATGGCGACGGTGCACTGACGCCCAAGGACAGGGAGAGCAAAATGTGTTGATCGAGCCTGTGTGCAAGAGCCTATGTGCAAGAGCCTGTGTGCAAGAGCCTGTGTGCTGGGACCACGTGCGAATTGTGCACTGTGTTGCTTCGTCGTAAACCCGGTCGCTACGTCGTCAAACGTGTGGCTGCGCTTTGGCGTAAAGCCAGGACTTTGGCTTTGACCCGCGAGAAATGTTCTAACGAAAATGGTGGCATTTGTTTTGACATGTGATGTTCTCGTGTAGTGTCGTTTTACAGACCGTGTCATAATGTGCGGGTCGCGTGGGGAGTGGCATCACCACAAACTCTCTCGTCATAACGCGATAACGGCAGCCGTAGAGTGCGCTGTGCCGGCGGGCTACACCCTTCAGCTACTGGAGCGCGCACTCAAGAAAACAGCAGTATTAGTACTTCAAGTTAACAACAAGTGTAAAAGTGACTACCTGCTGTGTTCGGCATCAGTGTGTTGCTCAAATGTAGCGATCTGGAAGGAGTTGAACATTGACTTTATCACTGGGAGTTACGAACGTTGACTGAACATGATGGTGTTCCGAGCGTCCATGGCTTCGTGCGATCCCTAGCCTTGTTCTCAATGTCATTTATGCTAAAACAATTGTACATCTCGTTTCGTTTAGCTTTAGGGACACCAGAGAAGTTACCTAAGAAATACTCGAGCATTTTTTGTTCACAATAATTAGAGGTGAAAAGAGGTGTACTGCGCAACGAGAGAGTATCACGTGTGCACTCTGTATAAGGTAAATGTGCACAATGCAACATGAAAAGCTGTAGCAGTAAATAGAAAATATGCGTACTTTTTTCAGCACATCTCATTTGTTAATCGATAGCCTGACCTTCATTTAGACTATAATGCTTGCACACCGAAGGCTTTAAGCATAAAAATGGCATTGAAAGTTTGGAGGAACGGAGAAACCATTTGTTCATGTTCTGATTTTTTTTTTCTTAAGGAACACGCGTTCTCTCTGGGTACAATGTGGAACGTTATATTCCCCAGCATTCACTGAATAATACAATTTTCACATAACTACTCACGCTGAATGTCAGAGTATCAATTTCCGGCCAATTTCATGCGGCGAGTAATCTGGTAGGCACGCGACATCAGGCAGATCACGTGAGTCAACAAAACTACGGCAACAGCGAGCTGATTTACGGCCGAACCAGACCGTTTGTTGCCCAGCCTCTCTATATATAATTTCAGAGGAGTTCACACGGTATCTATATAAGTGCTTAATGGTTGCGCTTACTGAACGAATCAGCAATCACGAATAGCAATCAAGTCTGCAATGCTACACGCCTCGCGCACGGTCACGGTTTCGTCGAAGCACATGGAATTCGATATAGAGTTGGAGCGACTTCGTGCGCTCCGTCGTCGTGCGGAGCGGCGTTACCGGCGTACAAAGTCCATCGAAGACCTTAGGACAGCCAGACGACTACAAAAGAAACTTCAACGTCGCATGGATAGATTGGCATCTCGACGTTGGGCAAGATTTTGCCAGTCACTAGACCCCCGAAAGCCACTTTCCCACATCTGGAGAACCATACGTGGTCTACGTTCCTTCCCTGAACAACGCTTCCCATTCAAGGCGCTGGCGCTCTTCCAGGGGCGGCTAGAGGCTGATGTTGCAGAAGAATTTTGTGCAAGGATCGCTGGCCAAGCAACCGGTCCAGGCTTTCCAGCCCCCAGTCGCATCCCTGTTTCACGTGACGGCCGCATGGATCTTCCATTCATAATGGAGGAACTAGAAGCGGCTCTTGCTCTATGCAGGCGTTCTTCATCCGCGGGACCAGATGGAATATCCTACCGCGCCTTGAACAACCTGAGTGATGGCGCACGAAGAGAACTGTTACATCTCTACAACTTATCTTGGCAGGATGGCATGGTTCCCGAAGAATGGAAGATAAGCCGCTTGGTCCCTCTCCTGAAGCAAGGCAAGTCCCCACTTGAAACCACCTCATACCGCCCTATAGCGCTGGCCAGCTGTGTGGGAAAGATAATGGAAAAGATGATCCTTGCCCGCTTGGAGTGGTACCTGGAGCACTACAACATGCTACCGAATTGCATGGCTGGTTTTCGTCGAGATCGCTCTTCCATAGACAGTGTTGTTGATCTCGCTACGTACGTCCAGCTTCAAAAGTCACGCAAAAGATTATCTGCAGCTCTCTTCTTGGATGTCAAGGGGGCATACGATAACGTATCTCACGAGGCTATCCTCGATGCTCTTGAGATGGTTGGCCTAGGTGGTCGAGTTTTCCAATGGATCTCTCATTACCTTGGGAAGAAGAAGAAGAGGCTGCGCACGGTTGCACCGCACATGGGTTCCGCCTTTACATCGCTAAACCCTGGATAATTGACGTCAGCGCCGCCACAACCAGCCTCACTCGACTCCTTACGTCGAGCGGAACACGTGGACACCCAAAGCAATACTGTGAGTCGCTTGCTTCACGAATTACCGCACTCTGAACTTCGCAAGAGGCGCCCGCCCAGCTAAACCTAACGACGGGTACGGTCTAGCCGAAGACCTTGGCCCACTTCGGCGCACCAATGGCCACCAATGATGGCACCAAGATGAATCTCGAGCACGCACAAATCCCACTTCCTGATGAACCTGCCGGCGGAGACTGGCTCACTGTTAAGTACGGTCGGAAGAAAACATCGACTTCCACCAATCCACCCCTCCAACCCCGACAGCCATCGGTTCCCCGACAAGCCCGACTACCACCGCTACCCCGAAATGACCTCAAGGTAATCATCCGCCCCCGAGAAGGACTCAACCTTGCCACCTGGACCACGCCACAGGTTGCTGAAGGCATCAAGCTGGCATGTCAGCACCCCACTACTGAGCACGTACGGACCCTTACAGTAAGAATTGACGCAATACAAAACATCGCTATTGCTAGCACACCAAACGAAGAGCTAGCTATGAGCATCCGTCGCATCTCTACAATTCACCTGGGCGGTCGAGAATTTGCAGTCACGGCATACGTGGCGGCACCCGACAGCTCCGTCAAAGGGGTCATTCACGGCATTCCCGCAGGAACTCCCACAGAAGTCCTCCTTAACGGACTCTATGCACCTGGCCGAGAAATCTTACATGCCCGTATGCTCGGACAAACTGCTACGGCAGTGATCACACTCACTGGCAAGGCTGTACCCTTCTACGTGCGATACTACAGCGGTGAAATGCGATGCAAACCATACCGACCAACCACGCATTTCTGCCGCATCTGCCACCAAGTCGGCCACCGGACCGATGTATGCCCAACTCCAGAAGCAATCGTATGCCCCCAGTGTGGTACACGGAACCCCACTCAGGACCACCCCTGTCACCCCCGGTGCGCCTTATGCCAGGGGCCTCATCCTACGGCTTCCAAGGAGTGCCCTGATCGACTGAAGAAGGCATCTTCAGCATCCCAAAGGACCAGCCGCCGGGACTACTCACGGTCGAAGTCTCGGTCACGTACAGACCAGCAACGGAGGCGTTCCCGCTCCAGGTCTCGCTCCTGCTCGCGGAACCAACAAGGAGGGACCCGGAACCTCAGCGGACCTGCTGTACAGGGATCACAAGCGGTGAGCTGGTCAGCACGGCTTTTCCCCTCTCACACAGCCCACCAAGACAACACCCTGTCATCGCGTCTACACACAGCACCCACCCCACACAATTCTTCACCCATAAACAATACTGATGTTCAACTGCAAATTCTAGCTGAGCTAAAGGCCATCAGAGAAGAAAACAAACGCCTTCATGAAGAAAACAACAAACTTCGCACGCAGATTGCAGAACTATACGCCACTCGTACTGCCACTCAGCATTCCACACCAATAACCGCACCCTCAATGCCATCATCTTCAGAACGTTCTGAACCGATGATTCTCGCGGAATCAGCAAAACCGACAGAAATCGCACAAGTCGAGGAGAAAGTTGATGTACTGCAACGGCAGCTCCTAGCAATGCAACAAAGCATCCAGCAACTGGCAAGTGTTATTGAAGAAACACGGCTCGCAAAAGATCAGCGACGCAAGAAAGTTAGAACACTAGTACAGCAGGAAGTAGAGCAGGGACACCCTGCCGATCCACCCGTCAGCCAGGACGAATAGCAAACCCAACCACAGGAACGAAAACCCACTCATAATCTGGCAATGGAATTGTCGCAGCTACAAACGCAAGCAAGGGTCACTAAGACAGTACATCTGTAACGCCAAAACGACACCAAGCGTAATCGCACTACAGGAAACAGGCACACACCCAACTCAATCTGGCTACAACACACATACCACCACGCCTGAAAGCCGCGTGGCCACACTTACAGCTAAAACGCTGACAACCACACAACATACAATAGACGGCAGTGATGTCGATCATAACCTAATTGAGATCCTGCCGCTCCAACGAGGCCGAAAGAGCCTTTTCATATTGAATATATACAGCCCACCAAAGCAGAAGCAGGCCAAGTTCGACTACTTGATGACTAAAGCGATTGGCATAGCCAAAAATAATAGTCTGCTGATTGTAGGCGACTTCAACGCGGCTCACCAGGCATGGGGCTACACGACAGCCACATCAAAAGGCACTGCACTCCAGTACACCATACAGCAGCACCGTCTCACCATCCTCACAGATCCCGCATACCCCACACGTCTAGGAAACAGCGTCTCCCGTGATACATGCCCTGACCTCACCCTCACTAAAGGGATACAGCAAGCTGCCTGGCACAACACGGAGGAAACTCTGGGCAGTGATCACTGCATACTTTCCACCACATTGAACGTTACGCATGCACGCCACCCGATAAAAAAGACAACGCTCACAGATTGGACAGCTTTTCGCAAAGAGCGAGCGGGTGACTCCTCAACCGGTATTATGGATCTCGAGCAGTGGGTACGAGAGCTCCTACAAGACGTAGACAAACATTCAAAACAGATCACACTCACCACAGACATACCGGCCGTAGACCCGCACCTTCTTCACCTCTGGGAAGCACGTCGAGGCCTTGTTAGGAGATGGAAGCGCCAAAAACATAATCGTAAATTGAAACTACGTATAGCGAAACTCACGGCAACCGCGGAATGTTATGCTGGGGAGCTCACCCGTCACAACTGGCGACAACTATGCAACAAGTTGCAGGGTAATGTTAGCACGGCCAAAACATGGTCGCTGCTACGCCATCTTCTTGACCCCACACAAAGCAAGGCAATTAGCCAGCAAACAATTCAACGTATCCTCCACAACCATCCGGGTTCTGATGACGAAATCCTGGAGGAGTTGCGGGCGCGGTACATAGGCGATTTCGAACCCCCACAAGGACAACCTCCAACTTACAGCGGGAGCGACAATTACGACCTCGACAAGCCGATCACTATCACTGAGGTGCAACAAGCACTCCATGCACTCACACGAAACACCACCCCAGGCAAGGACAAAATAAACAACAAGCTCCTGCGCAATCTGGATGATGGCACCATTCAATCTCTTACTGACCTCTTTAATCATCACTGGGAAGCGGGTACGCTACCAGCAGACTGGAAGCACGCGGACATCATTCTCATTCCGAAGCCAGGCAAACTCTCCAGCTTAGAAAATATGAGACCAATCTCATTGACTTCATGCCTAGGGAAGCTTCTGGAACATGTCATTCTGAACCGGCTTCAACCTTACCTAGAATCCAGCGACCTCTTTCCCGAAACAATGTTCGGATTCCGGCCCCACCTTTCTACCCACGACATCCTTCTTCAGCTGAAGGAACAAGTCCTTGAACACATCTCACCGCACAACACCGGAGCTATTTTAGCACTCGATCTCAAGGGCGCTTTCGACAATGTGGCTCATCATACCATCCTTACAAACCTAAGCCTCACGAACTGTGGTCGTAATACTTACAATTATATACGCGCCTTTCTAAGCAACCGCACGGCCACAATAGGCATTGGCTCACTCAGAACCCCGACGTTACCTACTCGCAACAAAGGAACCCCACAAGGTGCTGTTCTATCACCGACCCTTTTCAATATTGCTATGATGAAATTACCTGACAAACTCAACGCAATACCAGGAATCAGGCATGCAATATACGCCGATGACATCACTATCTGGACCACCACTGGTTCCGAAGGAGAGAAACAAGACGCCCTTCAACAAGCGACCGACGTCGTCCAGCAATATGCAAAAACAAGTGGTCTCCGGTGCTCCCCCGAGAAGTCAGAACTATTAGTCGTTCGACATAAATCACGAAGAAAACTCAATGAACTACCCCACATCACACTCACCCTCGACGACAAAGAAATACCCACAGTAAACCGCGTCCGCATTCTCGGACTCCACATACAACAGGACGGCGGAGGCGCATACACCATCCAACGTCTCAAGCAGACTACCTTCCAGATCATGCGAATGGTCAGCCGTATCACAACCAAACAATACGGACTGAAAGAAGACGACATTATACAGCTCGTCCAGGCCCTGATAATCAGCCGCATTGCCTACGCTGTCCCGTACTTGCCCCTCACTCCCAAGGAACTAGATCAATTAGACGTACTTCTTCGGAAAGCCTACAAGCAAGCGCTCGGCCTTCCACCGGGAACAGCGACACTCAAGCTTGAAGCCCTAGGAGTCCATAATAATATAAGAGAAATTATAGACGCCCACCTCACAAGCCAACGAGAACGACTAGCCCTTACACCAACAGGAAGAGCAGTCCTTACGCGCCTAGGCTACCCCACACACGGCAAAGGCCACGAACAAGCAATTCATCTGGCCCCCAACTTCCGGGAACACATCAAGGTAGCCCCTATCCCCAGAAGCATGCACCCGGAACATCATGCCGATCGTCGCCAAGCTCGCGCAAAAACTCTACAGACAAAATATGGCAGTCTCCCCACCACACTATACACAGATGCCGCGCAGTACCCCCAAAAAGCAGCCATGACGGCCAGCGTTGTCGACTATAACCTACAAGAGGTGGTCTCGATGACTGTCCGCACTGCCAGCGCCCTCGTAGCGGAGGAGACAGCCATCGCCTTGGCCATCACCTCTAGTCCAACCAACGAGTACGTCACAATTATTACTGACTCCCAGGCAGCTTGCCGTAGCTACGCGAGAGGCAGAATATCTTCAATCGCCCACCGACTCCTCAAACAAGCCTCCCAATTCCCGGACGTTGATATAGTGTGGACTCCAGGACACGAGTCCCTCCGTGGAAATCAGCGTGCGCACGCTGTAGCCCGAGCTCATGCCTCCCGGGCGCCACAAGAGAGGGATACGGCCGCATCCATGGAGCCCGTACCTTTACAATACAACGCCATACTACAACACCACAGATTGAACAGACGACAATACCCGCCTCCACACAAGACCCTCTCACGTGAAGATGCCGTAACGTGGCGACAACTACAAACAAACACATACCCCCATTTAAGCAGACTACACGCAATACACCCAACACTATATTCATACAAATGTCCCCTTTGTAATGAATACGCCTCGCTATATCACACCACATGGGCGTGCCCCAACGTGAAGGCGGCCCCGCAAATACCCAACCCCACACCCGAGCAGTGGGAGGCCGTGCTGACTAGTTCGGACCCTCGTAACCAGCAGCAACTGGTGCGGCGGGCCCGGGAGACAGCAAGAGCCGCAGGAGCCCTGGACTAAGGGCGCCTCCCGCACAAGCAGAAAACACCTGCTTGTCCTTTCTTTTTAATAAATGTTGCTCCTCCTCCTCCTCCTCTCATTACCTTTTTATGAGATCGTTCTTTGTCTGTACCGATGATGGTAAAACCGCACTACACTACACGTACCGAGGTGTACCTCAAGGCGGTGTACTAAGCCCTACCCTATTCAACCTCACACTCATTGGTCTCGTTGATCATCTGCCAGCAGCGATCAAGATATCAATGTACGCCGACGACATATGTATATGGACCTCAGGTGTGACACGTCCTCAGATACGTGCAAGACTTCAAAAAGCTGCTACTCTAACAGCTCTATACCTCCGCAACCAAGGTCTTGAAATCTCATCAGACAAATGTGCACTGATGGCGTTCACTCGCAAACCAATGACACCCTACGCCATATCAATAAATGGCCAGATAATTTCTTATGAGAAGACTCACAAATTTCTTGGCATAATCATTGATAGAGATCTCTCATGGAGCCCGCACGTTACCTACTTGAAAAAGCGTCTGACAGCAATCTCCCAACTTTTCAAGTTTCTGGGAGGAAAGACTTGGGGAATGTCAGTGCATGCAATGTTGGAATTGTACAGGGCTCTTTTTCTGGGCTTCTTGAGATACAGTTCGCCCGTACTGACCAACACCTGCCAGACAAATCTTCGTGCTCTACAGGCTATTCAAGCTCGGGCTCTCAGGGTGTGTCTTGGTTTGCCAAAATGCACATCGACAGCAGCGACTATTGCGATTGCTCAGGACCAACCTATACAAACACACATTGCGGTAGAAGTGTTGAGAGTGCACATTAGGCACGTTGCCCGTGCCTGTTCCCACCATCTGGCAACACTACCATCAGAAAGGCCGCAGGCAGCCTTTTGTACTACGATTTCGGAGTATTACACCTGCCTCCCATCAGGCTACACCCCCGCAACTAAGCCATCGATTCCTCCATGGTGTTTGGCTCGACCCGCAGTGCACCTCACCGTACCAGGAATCAGGAAAAAATCTGAGCTGTCATCACCAGCTCTTAAACAACTAACTCTGCTTCTTTTGCACGAGAGGTACGCCGAACACGTACATATTTATACTGATGGATCGGCAACTCTCCAGTGTTCCTCTGGAGCCGTGGTCTTCCCAGCGAAAGCCACCACCATCAGTTTCAAGACATGTCACCCAACGACACCGATGGCCGCGGAACTTGCAGCCCTTCGCGCTGCACTTCGTCTCGTCAACCAAGAACAACCTCGCAGGTGGTCTATATTCAGTGACTCCAAGGCTGCACTGCAATCTTTGCTATCGGCCCTGCGGCGCGGACCACACGAACAACTGGTATTTGAGATTAGAGAACTCATTCATACCTTAACTGAGAAAGGACACCACGTGACATTTCAGTGGCTTCCAAGTCACTGCGGAGTCATAGGGAATGAACACGCTGATAACGCTGCTCGGTCGGCTCTTCAAGGGGACGAAGAGGAGCCGATACCGTTATCAAGGACCGATGCCGCTCGAAAACTTCGAATGATCAGCCGTCGCATCACGTTATCCTTGTGGAACGCTGGAAGTTTTCACAACTACCGACTCCACCAGCTTGACTCCTCCCTACGCCTTTGTATTCCAGCTGGGCTCTGTCGTCGCGAAGCTACCCTGCTTTGTCGCCTATGGCTAGGGGTGGCTTTCACCAAGTCTTTCGCTTACCGAATTGGATGGGCCGACGACGCCTCGTGTGAGGACTGTGGTAACGAAGAGACTTTTCAACACCTTCTTTGTGACTGTCCTCGATATAATTTACAGAGACAATCACTTGCAACCGCGATAGCGCGTTTTGACCACAGACCTCTCACAGAGGAACTCATTTTCAGATACCGCCATCATAAGCCATCGCAGCAGAGGGTGACGAGGGCACTGTTGCGGTTCTTGAGGGCGACAGAACTGGACAGGCGACTGTAGCCTGAACAGATGTTAATGTTGCTACAAGTGTCAGTGTGCTGTGCGATGACAGTGTTCGGTGACAGTGACCGATTGTGATTGTGTGTCTATGCTCCTTCCTTTCCTTATCTCTACTTTGTTTCCACTTTGCCTCCCCCTCCCCTCTCTCCCCAGCGTAGGGTAGCCAACCGGATTTTTTTTCTCTGGTTAACCTCCCTGCCTTTCCCCTTTCCTCTCTCTCTCTCTCTCTCTCTACTGAACGAACTGGCCTCTACGATAAACATAAGCATACGAAGCCAGGTGTGCTTGTGATTACGAATGATCCATTGGTGATACAGTGAAAGCTCGTTAATTCGAACTTCAATAATTCGAATTTATGGATAATTCGAACTGTACGATTTGGTCCGGCCAAGCTCCACAGAAGTCTATGTATAAAAAAGTCCGTTAATTCGAACGCGAGAAGGTTCCCTCACGGATAATTCGAACTACGCTCGCCTGGCACACGGCCAGAGAAACGCGCCTACTGCCTACACACAAGGCTGTATTGCCTCCGAAACGGGGAGAACGGCGAGAGAAGGCAAAATCGGAAAAAACCTAACCGACGCGGGGTCAGCCAGAAGGCAGCGGCGGCTGCCGCCTCTCCGTTCTACGTAACCTGTGAGACTTCTTGCCCGCTGCGAATCTCGGAGGCTTTGCAAATCTTGTACAGCTGCTAATGTTGTGCGGAGATGGCACGGCAAGCGCCAAAACACAGCGAATCAAGTACGTCGCAGCTGCGCTTGCAATCAAGAACGAACGAATCAGGGCCTTCGCCACCTTCACATGTTCGACGTTTTTGTCTCGGCAGTCTTCATCGGTTGTGTACCTCTGTTTTCAGCTTAGGAGGTATCGGCCGTCGCGATTCATTGTGATGGTGTTAAGCCTCGGCTAACGTTCGTTTCTTTGGACATCGGTGGTGTGGCACAGTCGGACCCAGAGCTTCGACTCGAAGATGGCGTGTGCCCGCGGCACACGCCATCACTTTTTGACTCGCCAAATTTCTGACATGCCCTACTGCTTCCAAATCGCAGTGTACTGTTGCTCTCCTTCACTTTCGTTAGTTCGAACTTTCGTTAATTCGAACTGAAGCGGCTTCCCCTTGCGGTTCGAATTAACGAGCTTTTACTGTATTAATTTTTTTGGAATCAGGAGAATTTCCGGCCAGCTCGAATGATAGGAGTTCGAAATAAAAATAGCTTTTATTTCCGTAGCTCCTCAAGAGTCAGATATGGTGAAGCCTTCAGAAAAGACATACGCTACAGTTCGCTAAAGAATAAAAAAGGCGTCCCTGCAAGCTATTAAAATGGAGTATTTCCAACACAGATCTTTGTGTGCGCTTTACCGCGAACGTATTACTGTTGCTGTATTCTACCTGGCGACATAGTATACGCACATGAAAAGAAAAGTATGGGAATAAAGAGAGTTCGCATCGATTGCAAACGCACTAAACATTGAACTGGAGTGAGAGTTAGTAGCTACACCGGTGATACATTGTAACAGCTTCTGAACAGATATACCTTAAATATATGGATAAATAGCGGGATGCACAAGAATTTATTACAGTTTGTTTAAGTGCAAATAAAGCATGCCGGGACCTTTGAAACGAAAAGGAAAAGTCCCATCAGGAGAAAAACCAATGAAAGAACGTAGTGGACATCTCTTAGAACATACTTCAGGAGCAGAATATTGGTTTCATGCTAGTCGGCGTCCCATATTTCAAGAAAAAAAAAATCACTGCGGCTTAGCTCAGCTAACCATGGATACGCAAAGCGAGAGCTTGGTTTAGCTTGTAGCCTTGGTTTCACTTGGTCAACCTTTTATTTAGCTGTAATTATTATAATTATGTATACAATCATCGTTAAGCCAGGTATGACGGCTGTGCCTATGTCGGTGGCTAGATGTGAGTGTGACTTGGCTTGAGCAGACACGCATCGTTTGACGGTGGGACGCCTGTTGTGCCACAGGGAAAGCGCATGCAAGTGCTAGACATGCAAGGAGACGCCGCGAACATGCGCAGCGTCGAAGCACAAACGGACAGGACGCGAACGCGGTCGCTACACTGATATCGACGGTGCGACGCCTGTTGCATTCTGGACCCTCTCCAGTGAAGCAGCTCGCCGGGGCATATCCGCGGAGTGGTCAGACACCGGTTCGCGACGACGGCTCAAAGCATCCCGCCCCCACCGCAAGCTCAGATAAGAGGGCCCGCCCTCGCTCTCATCCATGGCCAAGCTCGCACTGACTAGGTGAGCGCGGCGCACCTAGCCAGGCACGCGGCGAGTCACGTGGTCAGGCGGCGACCCAGCTGCGGAGAGCGCATGCGTCAAGCCGGCGGTGGCGACGGAGCTCGGCGCGGCAAGTCACGTCGTGCGTTGTCAAATTTCTTGCGATGGTGAAACTCGGCTCCACGCGGTTAGTAGGGCTTTAATAAACGGCGCAGAACAGGCGTGCACTGAAAATCACATACGCGCCCATAGTGTTGCATGTGCTTGTGCATCCACGTCAGCAGCGCCGTTTACATTTCTTGAAATATTTTGGGTGACACAGAAGTGTTGAATAATTGGAAGAGCCACAACAAATAACTAAATGTCACAATTGGAGTGCACGCCCAGGAGGTATAGCGAAAAAGCAAAAAGAAAGCAGGTGTAAGAACACTACAAATTGGGACGGAAGAGTACTTGACAGGAACAGGGAACACAATGCAAAGCAATGGCGAAATATGAAGTGTACTGGTTAATTACTAAATACAAAATTAAATAATAAAGTACAGCATGGCATGCTAAATTGCCTACAAAGTAGAAACAGAGGAGCAAATATTGGAGTTGATCTTGAAGAGTTGACACTTTCCACAGGTACAGTTGAATCTCCGTATGATGGAATACAAGCGTTGTGAATTGTTATACGCCAGTGGGAATATTCTATCAGGCGCATTAATCAGAGAAGTGGGTACCGTGCGTCATGGTGGCTTGACCCACTCTCTTTTGAGAGAAAGAAACATTAGAACAAAATAAATTCTGGGGTATTATGTGTCAAAATCGCGACATGCTTGTGAACAGCCTATAGTGGGGGGCTCCACCACGATTTTGACTACCTGGGTTCCTTAGCGTGCACCCAATGCACAGTAAAAAGAAGTTTTTTTGCATTTCGCGCCCATTCTTTTGAAGGAAGGTATAACAGCTTCACTTGCCTTTGTTAAATGATTCTGCAAGTGGCATACGTGGCCGCTAAACGCAACTTTGTTTAATCTTTATTGAGATGTTCACAGCTTTAGTGCTTTAATTTCCCACATTCTTTTTTATAATCAAGTTCTCCAATGGACCATCTTTCATAAATATGGTAAGGGCGCGAAATATGCAAGAATTCTTTTCATTGGCCATTATTTTCGCCCATTCCATATTGGTTGGCAAACCACCAAGTCTACGTTATCGCCGTTATCTGCCACTCCTTGCGATGGCGGTGAGAAAATAATCGAATCGAAAGAAATAATTTTTCTAAACAATATGTCGCTTATGTGATTTTCATCAAAGTGATTGCTGGAGAATACTGGAAGTCATAACTTCTTAAGGTCCCGTCTCCTTCGCCACAAGTTTTGGCTCCATGTTCAATGCACCGGGTAAATCGCGAATGCGTAGTTACGGCCTCAAACAATTCGGATCTACTCGTGCCCCACATTAGCTGCGATCACGTTCGCAAGCGCAACACTTCTTTTCTATCTTGTTTTAAGCTTTAGCACATAAATGCATTGAAACGCACCTCTCACTCTTAAGAAAAATTGGCGCCATTTAACCCTTGCGTTATCCGTAAGCAATAATCAGCAGACTGTTAACACATGAAGCAGTAAGGCAAGCAGGGTGCTAAATAAAAAATATCCATCATCGGACTTGCGTGCTTTTTTAATTCTTTAACGCATCACTGCCCGAACTTTCGCGATACGAGCGGCATCCGCATATCATCTTGACTTAGCGTTACGAGCAGGAAAGCAGCAACCGCAGATAGCGTCCGGAAATCAAAGAATTTCCGCAAGGTTTATGATCGTTACTTTTTGGGAACTGGATAAGTGCTGAAGAATGCTGAAGCTTTCTCAAAGGAGTGAATTAAACTGGACATCTGCGCTAACCATGAGCGCATCGTCCTAACGCAAACCTTAACAATTTGTCATGTGTGTAGACAATAAAAAGAAGCCCTTTCCTCATGGTCCTCCCTCTTAAAAAATAAAGTCGTTAAAAAAGTTCTTCTACTTTTCACTGATTCTCGAATCATGTAATACCTGTATTTCTTTCAGTTTTTGTCCTTTCAGCATTGCTTGGCGATATTTTTCTTTGTCAAGTGAAGAGCAGTAGCCGGCGCCTCCCAAAGGCGCCAACCTCTCCTATTACATCATGTCATTAAAAATATATATACATACAGTATCGTGGGCACTGCTGAACGCTATACAATGCTAATGAAATGCCTATTGGTTTTTTGTAACCTAAAAAGCTGCTTTTAAAAAGAATCTGCCTAAGGAAAATGTGTGACAGTTCCTTTCCTACAACTTCAGGACAGCTGAAGCGAGAACCCTCAAGTTGATGATCCACAACCAAGAGGACACGCCGTCGAACAACGAAAGAAAGGATTTCTGCGAAGAAATAAATAAATAAAATCTGATTACAACTCGTGCTTACAACTCGACGTATTCTGCGCTTCTTCGATATCTTATGGTATGCCAGCAATCAAACAAAGACGTTCCTTAATCATAGTGTTACGAGCTTTTCCCCCGTACTAACATTATCTACTTTGAAACGTCGACGTTCCGGAACACCGTTTAGTTGCTCTGAAGCGCATGTAATGAGCTTTGTGCACGACGTAAGCCATTTTACAACGTTACAGCATAAAAATATGGAACGCGTATACATAATTACCAGCATCTTGCGTAATGTTCAGCCGGTTCAAAATAAAAAGAAAGAAACAATGCAGTTTCAGCTTTATCTGCGGCTGATGGGATTCATTGATCAAAGTTGTATGTCGTTAATATTGGGCGCTAAACAAGTTTAAAAGTGAAAATGTGAAAGCAAACGATAACTTTATGACCTTGCATATCTGAAACAAGGCCTTCAATACTACTGCGGCCTTTTACGTTTCCCCAGGCAAAGCAAGAGATTCCATGCCTTCTCGGTGGGCGTAAATTATCACTATACCTCTGTAATTTTATTTGGGAGCGCTGAGATAAAGTCTTTTGCGTTTTTTTTTTCAGACTGCTGTAATGCTCTTTCTATCAACAAGGTGGATTGCCAAGGTGATGGAACAAAGATGCCCCATTGATACAAGCACGCATATGCTCGCACGCGCACTTCGGTGTGAGATTTAATGCGAGTGAGGATTAAGCTTTAACCACATATGTTAACCTATAAACGGATTGCACAATAGAGCGACCGAAGGATTATGCCAGGGAGGTATGTTTTATCTGAAGTTTTTTCACCTTGCAGTCACTGCTTTCAGAGGGGAAAACGAAAATCCAACTTTGGCCGATTACAATCAAGCAAATGTGCCCTTTCTAATCTCGCTAGAAATCGGCGGCAACTCAATCGAAGCTGTTAGGTAACTTCACAAAATACGTAAATGAAAACACACTACTAAGTTTATTTCAACTCACAGCGAACCAACACGCCGCGTTCAGGAAGGCGTTTATGCATGATTAAAAACACGAATCAAGCGAGCACGATAAGCACCAGCGAAAAGCGTTCACATTTACTGCAGCAAGCTGACGTTTACTGCCAACAAATGCGTAACTCGCCTCTGAAATAACATGAACATCCGCTTGATAAAACGAAAACAGCATTGTTGGAAACGATAGCTGAACTAAAGGTTGAGTAAGCTTCAACCAAAATTTGGTTTTGCAACCCGACGTGTCGGCTTCGGACCGGCTCCTTTTCAGGGGTGACATTGCGGCAGGCGCAGCAGTGCTTATATATGCGTTTGTGGTCTGGCAGGTGGGCGGAGACGTTGCGCAATCCTCGAAAATGGACGGCGAGAAGAGTTCCCGATGAGCGATTGATGTTTCCTGCTGTCTTTTTCCTTTTTTTTTTGGTTGAGAGCACAGTAGTTGGTTAGCACGGCACTGCGTTCCCTGTTGAGTTGGCGAAAGTCACTCTTGTGTTACCGGACACTTTAAGGGAAATTCTTAATTTCGACAATGTGTGACGCGGCGCAATCGGTGCAAATAATTTTGTACACAACACCTTGCGCTGTTTGGAAAGGAGCGTGGTCTTTTCCGATAGAGGCGGAAGCTTGCGACAGTCGAGAAAGCTTTGTGAGTGACGTCAATGCGCACCCATCGTAATACACAGGCCAATGTCTCACTAACCCCTTGAATGTAAGGTATGAATACGCGGTGCCGCTGACGGAGAGGGTCAACAGCCGCAGCCTGCGTCTTTTTTGTACGCGTGGTGCATGAATGCCTTCGTGTGACCGTTGTTTTTGAGACCCAGTATTACGGTGTTGCATTTTTATTTGCTTTCTATATAATTATTTTTTACGGTGTTCTTTGGACGAGGCTTTGGACAATAGAAACCTCGTGGCAGGTACGGTGATTCGAATTAAAGCGGAAATATCGTCCGGTATGTGTCGGTTCTCTGAATTCAGGAATGAGAAGGCTAGGTCCCTCTCTTTTGGGGGAGGACATCTAAGAACAGGAGACCCTCAAGAGAGGACAACAGTTAAATTTTTGTAAGAAGAGAATTATCGGGCTCTGTAGTGAATTATACAGCAGTCGCTAAGGTGTTGAATTCAGTGCGCAAGCAAGGTGTCCTCTTCTGGTGCCTTCACCTAGCAGAACCAATCGTGCCCGTAGTGCACAAAAATTTTACAGCGAAGCTGTTAGCCTCTAAATGGTCCGAATTTTTCGTGGGTTCATGATCATCCAATAACAACACCACCACGTAGCGGCAGCGGTCATTCACCCCCGTATGCAGAAATGCAACTTATGTCGAAGCCCATGCTTGACTTGATTTGGATGACGCCTGGCGTTAACGTGCCCAAATACGCTCATTGCATTTCCGTCGGTGCGTTCCCGATAGACGTCACTCAGATCAAGTCAAGCATGGGCTTCAACTTAAGTTGCATTTATGAATACGGGGGTCAGACAGATCTCAAACGGCAGCTGGTAAAGGGCTTTCTCTTTCAGCTGTCGCGTAAATGAATTATGTTTTCTCCTATATTCTAATTACATTCCGAAGCTACCATGTCTGCAACTTGTGTGTAAGTCGCACCTTACGAATTTTCTTATGCATGCAATTTACCTCGAAAAGGAATTCACCGACGATTATGCTATTTCCAAATGCGAAATTTGAGCGCAGCTCTATACGTGCTTTCATTTCGCTATGTATCAAGGCATCGCACCGATCACCCCGCTGACCGGCAGAGCCGCGATGTGCGCCGCTGTACTACATAGACCGGTGACACAGTTGCCACTTCCCTGCAGCTGCGGCTTATGCAACCCTCTTTTCCAGGAAACGCTTGCGCCGAACGCTATGCTCGAGGACGAGCTTTCTGGTTCTTTTTCTTCCCCGCTCGGCCGGCACCCCCGCTCTCGCGGAATAAGGCGATCGAGCTTTCTGTTTCGTTTCACAGCGAAGCTGTTAAGGGTCACTTTCTCCACTATCGTATCCGTGTGCAGAAAGAAGTCCCGAAGATAGTGCAATGCCGGGCCGACCCGCGGCGGAGGTGCAGTTCGCTATTAAGGGGCCCACATTCACAGATTCGCTGGCCATTCTTCTTCACAGAGTGGAAGGGTACTAAGTTCCTTTTTTTTTTTGCGCTGCTCCGCTCGGCCGTCGCTGCCGCGGATGGGCGGACGTCTTTCATCGCCCGCAGCGCTCCGCGTTCGCTCTTTCATTCTTCGCTCTGCTCGTTCGCTCGGTTACGCCGAGGGACAACGCCGATGCTCGCTGCTCGCCGCAGGAACGGGCGCTTAAAAGCTGAGTTCTTAAATTCAGTTAGTTCAATAAGGCACTTGAGCTTGGCGGAGTGCCTAGAAGAATGATGTTGTATCCTGCACTTCCGCAAACTTGCGAGCGCTCGTGGCGTACGTCGGTTTTGCATAGTCGTGCTTGTCTAACGTCACCTAACTTGAGTTGGTAGTTATTGAACGACGCCGGTTGTGCGTGTCTAACGTCGGCAACAGCTTCGCTGTACATGCACTTTCACAGGGTCGAATGAAGGCGGACAATTTTCGGCTTGGGATTGAAACATTTCTGCGCCCACTTTTCGATATCTTCCATGATTAGTTCGGTAATGAACGGAGATTGCAGCAGAGGCAGCAGTTCCACTAGTCTGGTTGTAGAACCGACCGTTAAACGAGATATTTCTTATTGAATGAAAAAAACTTATTCTTCATTTAACTTCGCTTGCATATTCTAAATGAAGCCGGGCTCATACGTTTACACCGACGTCACCGTTAAGAGGAGCAATTTATATTTTTGGACGTGAACTCTGTACGCGAATGTCTCTATGCTTTTCTTTTTTGTAATTGATGTTTTTATTATATATATTAAGCACAGCTACCATGTCAGAGAATAGGAGCAGCCAGAACCTCACATTAGCGCCAACCTAAATCCCCTTGCAATTCATAATAATAATTATCTTAATAAAAATATTACCTCGCAGCTCCTACATAAATCAAGCATGTAAGTAACGAATTACATGTACTTAACTACTTGCAATTAATTACGTTTTTGGAAGTTTTATAATTTAGAAGTCACTTTTCTGCTTGGTAACACTCACTGTAATTTCATTACTTTTTTCCCTAACCAATTACATGCAGCCGGTTACATTTTTGACAAAACAAAATATGACAGGCGACAAAGGTGGGAACATTTAAACTGACTGGAACTACAGAGTCCAATGGGATGAAATCATGTACATGGATTACCTCCTGCACACAATCAGCGTCCTGCAGCTACACGTCGATCACCTGGACATGGCAGGTTTGTAGACCAGCACACTTCTGCTGGAAGTGCAACCTGTAAGTTTTTTTTTTTTTGCTTCTTACCTCACAAGCTTCATAAGACGACTCGAAAGAAGGCCGCCCCATAGAAGCACAAGAAGAGCGCCCCAGCTCACCGCAGATCCATACGACAACTGAAACGTGGGAGGCCAAGCTTTCCTCTGATGACCTGGATGACCAACGCAGTCTCGTCGCCCGGGCCAAGGGGGCAACCTAAGCCAGAGGGTTCTTGGAATAAGGAATCCTCCCACCTAGGGTGAAGCGGGTTCTGACTTGGATTATCGTTTCAGAAAATAAAAGTTTAGTTCTCTCTCACTTTTTTTTCTTATAATACATTTCTTGCCTTCTCTCCTAGAATCGTATGTAAGATGCCTTCATCGGCAATAACAGCTGCTGGTAAATTCGTCTTCGCTAAGTGCAGTCTATGACTTCTCTTATACACACATAATTGTTTTGCCGTTAAGCGCTTATGTATCTACCTGTTTATGTATCTCCCTGCATATCTATCTACCTGTTTGATATCGCATGACCTATATGCAATTACTTTCTGTGATTGTAATGCACGAACTGTACTTCTAGGGCTGAACAATACTGGCGACCGATGGCCGGGTGGCATTGCACTGCGATTTGCAATGCTTGGCTAGCTGGAAAATGCATCTCCGTGCGTCTTCTGTTGAGAAACGCAAACGTTCGTACGAGCCAGGTCGCATTCATGGCACCAGGTATAGTATATAAGGTAGAAAACGAGTGCAACTTGTGGTGCGAATGCGCCCCGCAATCGATTAAAGCTCACTGCGACAAGCTCAGACGTGGAACTCCAGCAGTTTATGTTATTTTGCTGTGTACCTTAACAGTATCGTTCATTTAACGCACGTAGGTTGGCGAAGCAGTACAGATACACCAGGCAAAGAAAGATGTAGACCTCCACTTTTATTTATTTATTTCTATTTTATTTTTTGCGATGCTTTGCCGATTGCACATATGCCATTACGTTCTCGGTCGATTTTCTTTTCCTTCGTTTTTTTTTTTCCTTCGATAGCAATCATGTGGACACTCCATATGCATTTCGTCCATCGCCGTCGCCGTGAGGTTCCTTATAAAACCGAAGGGTGATAAAATCGTCGCCGCGCGCCGTATGCGGCATGTGCTAACGAAAGCGTGCTAGGATGAGCCAGCGAACGCGGGTCAAAGAGCTCAACCTCGCGTGCGCGAGCGAGGAAGGCGGGCTGGAGGCGCGCCCTCTCCTGTCGCGCGGGGGTGAGGCGAGGGAGGGGGGCGTTCTTCTCCGGCGGCTGCTGCTACGGCGCGGGCGTGCGGGCGCCGTATCTTGAGTGAGTGAGTGAGTGAGTGAGTGAAAACATTTATTGAGTCTTTCAAGAGTTTCGCGGTTACGAGGTCTCCGTCGTCTTCATCTTCTTGGCGCTGGCGACTTGAGACTTCTCTTCAGCAAGGGTGGGCCCCTATTCCAAGGCTCCACTGAGTCGTGCTCGCATCGCTCGCGTGCTGCACTGGGGCCCTTTGGGCCGTGAGCTCGCTGCTGGTGAGCCGGCTCTCCCATTGCTCCGCAATCTTGAAAGCAGTCTGCGACGTGGCCGAAGAGCGCCCACACGCGGGCCTCATCTTCTAAGCGATCTGCGATGTTTGCAGAGTGCGCGAAGTGGCCGGTAGCTTCGTGTGCGCGCTTCGACGTTTCGTTCGCGTTGAAGCGACAGTTGCACGGAGGTCAGTTGGCTCGCGGCTGCTGCCGCGATTCCTAACTCCAACGTTTTCCCAGACAGCTTCCGCTGTCATTGAGCGAGATGTGTTCGTGTTTGCCTCCGCGCGCGTGGTGCCGTGCTCGTTAATTTACTTAAAACAGGTTGTCTTGTTTCGAAGGCTAGTTGCTTTGAATCCATGATAGAATGCGTAAGTGCGACTGAACGAAGACGTGAAAAGGAACAGACACAGAGAGACAGTGCTGTCTCTGCGTGTCTGTTTCCTTCTACGTCCTCGTTCAGTCGTGCTTACACATTGTATCATTGTCAATTTAGTTAGTAAGCGAATGTTTACAAGTTTATGCGGCTGATAAAAGTACCATCCTTACTTCGTATAGCTATCTACTAATTTTTTGTCGCAATCGGTGCTTCGCTTTTCGGGCTAAACTGCGACTTTCTTTTTTTCAGCTGCTTCATCGATCTTAATGTCTTGGCAACTAGCCAAATCTTCAGTCTTGGCCAATTTCACACAGCTTGACGTGACAAGAATCGACGGCGGCGGCTGGTGTACGTGATATATACTGGCGTTGGCGACAAGAGTAGATAGGTCGCTGTGTTGGCGTTCGCTGTCAATGCTGATCACACAGATTCTTAAACAAGCCCGAGCTATAGCTGGGGAGTGCGATGAAAAAAATGTATACCCGAAAACAAAAAGACTGAGCCGTTGAGATGACGGCAAAATTACGACTACAAATCCGCGTGTTCGCCTTTGGTGCCCAAGCTCCGGAGCCGTCAGACCTGCGGAGCCAAGGACATGCAAGTTACTTCAAACACATATATCTTGCGAATGAGCGGCTCATCTATTTGTGTTAAAACAACTAGCCGGAAGCACAGCAGTGTGCGAAATGTGCGTACTGTCGCCTGCAGACCACGCATATCAAGGCGTTTTGTCGTACCAGCTGGTGAGGTCGCATTGAAAACCAAAGGAACTGAATGGCCTACCCAGCTTTAGATATATATTTAAATAACAGTTCGTGCACCCCAAAACACAACACATTCCTTCGGATTCGATCACACGGGACATTTTGGCAAAGGAAAACAAAACGTGGGTGGCTGTCACAAGGCGTTACATTCGTGGTGCCGCCGCGTGAAGGCGTCTGTGGATCAGGGAACTTTGCATCGGCATTCCTTAAGTCGAGTATTCCCGAAAAATAAATAAAATTCGCAGTTTCCCTCAAAGGGCGAAGCACTGACGCCAGTTACAATGTTTAGCAGCGTTATTATAAGCGAGGGCATCGGGTCAGCACCTCGCAGCACGCGAGCCAACTGCTGCTACGAAGCCGAAACAGTGCCCCCGCAGCTACCAGGCGTCTCACAACGCAGAAGTGATGAGGTGCGTCGGCAGCGGTGTTACAAGCGCAGCACCTCGACGGTGCATCGAGATAAAACGAACGGGAATCTGTCCGCAGTTGTCTGCGCTCAATCAAAGCATTATATTTCGTTGTCTTGTCGTTTACTGTCTTTTTCCACTGAGGCTTGCGTTTGCACATGGCTGTTCCGCAGGAACGCTATACACTGCGAATGTGCACAACTCTCAGCTAGAAACGGAAGGGAAAAAATGGCTGTGGCTTAGCTAAGGTTAAGCCCAGGATGCGAAGCATACTAGCCTTAATTTTAGTTGTTGAACCACTGTTTAGCCTGGTGAACTGCTGTTGCTTGGCTATATTTGGTTCGGCTAGACGAAGAAACAACTCATGCGTTACTCTGCTTATTCCTTTATTTTCAAACCAATAAATACGCTGTGGTGATCAGTACAGTAGTGGCTCTTTGTTTGAACATCGCTTATCTCGTTTTTTCTCGCCACATTTCTGTGCAGGATCAAGTCTTTTCGGGGCCAATAATCGGATTCAACACTTTAGTACAGGGCATCGGCCATAAAGGGTAGGTAAACGTACACGTTTTAACACATTTTTTGGTATTTTGGCAAGTACCTGCGCTCGGCCTGGCGTCCATCCGCAGTCGACGCCCCCCCGCGACTCCTGCACAGACACGCAGCGACGAGCGTGCGGATCCAGACGCGGCCAGCAGTGAAAACGACGGCGCCGTCTACGAACGCACGCGGCCCATGCCAGCCCGAACGCTCGTCGAGCATCGGGAATATGGTAGCTACGCGGCCGCGCGCGGCGCAGCAAGGAAGAGCGTGGTTGTGCGGCTAGTATGCTTCGCATAAAAGCTTTCCTGTTGCCGAGCCAACTGTGTGGAGTATCGCGGTGCGTCCACTTGGCTTCGCCGTTTTGCAGCCGAAGGGACTGCGCGTCCCTCGCGTGTCTGGAGATCTAGCGCGCTTATCGAATGAGACACCAGCCTTTTCGGATAGATTTCTCGCCCGCGCAACCGCGGGCGCTCCCATGACCTCCAAAACTCTGCGCGAAGGCTGCACATGCGCCGACAATACAGGGGCAGCACCTCGATGCTGGAACTTGTCTCGAAGACGAAGACAAGACATTCAAGCTGTAAGCGTGCCTCCTTCGTGTTTGCTTGTTCGTTCGTGTCATCGTCTGTTTGTTTGTTTTTTTATTCGAGTATATCCCGAGCTGCTATGAACATCGCTTCCACATTTGTCGTAAAAATGTAGAACTAAATTCCGTTTCCTCAGACATAGATACTCACCTCACCGGGGCACCTTCTGACGTAGATTTAGGTTTGCGGCTTCTTCCGTCATCGTCGTCATTATTATTATTATTATTATTATTATTATTATTATTATTATTATTATTATTATTATTATTATTATTATTATTATTATTATTATTATTATTATTATTATTATTATTATTATTATTATTATTACGGAAGAGGCCACAAACCCACAAACCTAAATCTATGTCAGAAGGCGTCTCGGTGAGGTGAGTATGTCTGAGGAAACGGAATTTAGTTCTACGCCTGCGGGCCAAGAGTTCTTCCTAGGCACAAACTGCAATGGTGGTCCATGGAAAAACCGCAGAGGTCGTCTTGGCACGCTGCCAGTACGGCTTGTAGTTGTTTTTGGGCGGCTCGGAATCGACAAACCCATCGGACCATGGCCACCGGGCGAGAAGAATGTGTTGTCTGGGCAAACAGCATCTATATCGAGGCGAATGCTCGGTGAGTGCTATACTACACAACAAGATTTGTGAAGACCAATGTGATAGGATATTCGAACATGCCTTCTTTTCTTTTCTGTCATCCACGAAACGCTTTGATCCATGCAACGTGCTCCGCGAAAGCGCAAAATGTAGAGCAGTGGCGAGAGGGCTTAGTGGGAGAGGAGCGTCGTGGTATCAAGAAGACGCTTACGTTCATGGTCAGAATTACTTTTCTAGTCCCAGCTGCCGTCTCTATGGAATTTTACAGGAGCCAGCATAAAAGAAAATCCAAATAAAGAAGTGCAAGATAAGCTTATCTAGAGAACGCACAGTATAGGGTCTGTCAGCGCCTCGCGTATCCGACATTGCCATCTTCTTTTGAATCCCTTCATGTTCTTTGTGTTCATGGAGATGGGCCTTTCTTAGCACGAATAACGCGAAAGTAAACAAGCCTGTGTAGTGTATACGAAGCTTGTTTGTTTAGCTGAATACCCCTCCGGTGAGCATACGCTGCATGCGTATTTCGGGGGTGCGACCATCGTGAAAGAGATTTTTCCCAAACACCCCATCTTCCAGAGCGGAAGTTCGAAGGATCACGCATTGCGCTTTCTCAAAGCTGTATAAAAACGCTTCTACCTTGACTTCGAGATGTGGTGAATTACAAATTGTTCCTATACACGTCTGCTTCTGGCTCTGTAATCCGCTAAACTTTGCGAACGCGCGCCTGCGAGAAAGTTAGAAAAAGCAATTCGGGGTCGATAGTAATACATTTGCTCCAATTTACTTCTGTATAGTTTTCTCGTTTTGCTAAGTTCAAAGTTTACAGCATTGAGATGTTCATCTCTTGTGCAAACACACGCTCACCCCTATCGCATTACCGGCTGGCGAATACACGCACACACCCATGAACGTAAAACAAAACAAATATGGCTCGATGGCTGGGTAGGCATGCAATATTTATACCATCCACGGAAATGAAGTAGTCTACAAGCCAATCGGCACGAGATCTTGCGCGCACTTGGGATGGAAGACGCCCAAGCGCTGCTCGTGGATTCGAGCGGACGGGATTCACTCAGTTTTCGCTTGCCGTGCAGGACGGGATAGAGAGAGACAAGGGCAGGCGACTCAATTTCTGCTGGGGCATGCCACGAAAGTCACGTCAATCGTGCGGGCCGACGCACATCACCGTGATACAGTGCCACCGCATATACGCGGAGAAGCATCGTGAGATATTAACTGCCCCGGCCGTCCTCGGTAGATCACGTTTTCCGACCAACCACGCAGTGTGTCTGCTGCAGGTAACACTGAGACGAGAAAGGCGCTCCGGACGAGCCATAGGATGGAAAGATACCAATGAACAGCGCAGTGCTTCACGTCACGGCATGCAACGTGTCTCTTTTCTTTCTTTTTCCACTTCGAACGCTTAGTTAAAAAAAAAAGGACAGCCAAAGTTGCCTGAATCACGTCACCGGAACTTAATTATTTTCCCGGGTGGACATCGTTTGCGAGAAAAACCGAAGCAATTCAATCGATAATTACACAAATTATATTAACCTCGTGAGATCCGGTGCCCACCTGTGACGAAAATTTTTCTTTTTTTTTTGTTAGTAGCACAAGACCCCGAACATCTAAGTCACTACATTTGCCTATAAATCAAGCCATCAAGAACATTGCAGGGTGGCGTAAATTTGGGGTCCAAGAATACTCCACATTTCCTGCTGTGCATCTGTGTATTGAGGTTGATCGCAGTTGTTTCCTACAGTTTCACTCGAGGCGATGATGATGATGAAATTAATGAAGAAGTGAGCCACATCATGTCTCACTTTGAAAGCTGATTTATCTAAACTAACAAAAGATGGACTACTTATATGAAAATGTGGGAAAGAAGACAGTTCGTGTACATTAAAAAAATAATGTTTCCGGTATACTGCGTTAGTCCCGGTGTCCACGTGGGTGATCATTGTTTTTATGTTTGAACCACAAGCAAGTAACAACATATCGCCTTATAACTGGTCTATCTGTGTATCTGCAATGAATTTAAGCGCCGTAAGGTACTACGGCGCCTAATTACCACAGGGTTTCCCTCGGGACCGTCTAGGTCAATTAAATTCTGATATTCAATCGTTACGGCACGTGTTTATATCAGAAAATTTAAGGATATCGTCATAAGAGTCTTGTTCCATGTTCCTACATTTCGAAACGGCCATGTAAACCGACAGTACCGACGCCAAATTATTCATTCAATTTACCTGAATACGCACGCAGCAGTGAGGCGTGGCTTACGCTGTCACCCCCACGCGACGTAGTAGAGTGGTGTAAAATGAAGCACGGCTATTTGGGGCGAGGACTGATGGAGTCGCCATCTGTCGGAAGCGCCTCCCTTGCGTAGTATGAGGGATCACGTGGCGCGCTCTTCATAAGTTTGGCTTACGGCGCTCAATGAAAATACCCCGCGGAAGCCCTCCCGGACATTTCTGTAAGTACTCTCGAAACGAAGGAAATTTTTAACTGTCGAAATAATAATCGTGGGTAAACTGTAAGCACAGATTCGTTTAGAGACGCTATCTCTTTACCAAATAGGTTCAGTGAACGCCACTGCGCGCGGTCGTCGCGATGGAGTCTCCTGAACAGGCTTCTCGCGTGAAAGTATAGGCAAACGCTGAGAGCAAACTGTCTGAAATATGTTGTTATAGTAGGCTGTCTGTATAACCAGATGGGGCGTAACAGAGTGAAGCCTCAATGCAGCGATCGTACGGGTTGTTGTTTGTTTTGCACACACATACACATATACACAGGTAACAGGAAAGGGAAAGCGAGGAGCAGGCTGGCAACTGCCACCGGAAGGGGCACAACGCCTGCCTACTCCTCTGAAGGGAGGCGACAGCAACACAGAAATGGAAGATAGGAAGGAGGGGAGGAAAAAGGAAAAAGGAAAGGAGAGCAACAGGACAAATCTAAAAACCAAAGTAGAACACTGCAACAGGTCAAATCTAAAGACTAAAGTACAACTCTGTAGCCGGAATTAAAGTGACGCCGCGTCGAACAGCCTCCACAACTATCAACCACGTCCATGGCTAGTTCGCTAAGCGGCTGATTGTGTTCTCCACGATGAGACGCTAAGTAAAGCTGCACGTAATCACCGTTTCACGTAATCACCTGCACGTAATCACCGGTTCACAATATACACTACAAGGTGTTCGAACCCGCCACCTCCCATCTTCGAAGGAAGAAGCGTTAGGGTACAGTACTGATCACACACAGTAGGGCCGGTCACTGAAGGCCACGATACAACAGAATTTCGAATGTTCATGCTACAAACGTGAACCTAAGTTAGTTAGGTCTATAAAGGTTAGTAGGGCGCGATGGGCCTGATCACGTTTAGATGCACAGCCACTGGGGTATAAACATTCCTCGAGTGTCACACACCGCAGGCCAAGGAGATGATAGTTTCTCACTAGTGACATGCGCTGCGCACTGAAAGCGGGACACTCAAGTATAAGGTGCTGAAGTGTCTCGTAACAGCCACAAGACGTACACAATGGACTTTCCGCACGCCCTTGTCTGTATAAACGTTCGTGCACGTTCACGCAACCAACCCTCAGCTTGAGCAGTTGTGCTCTAGCGCGATGAGGCAAGCCTCGACCACGAACACGGGGCGGGAACGTTCCATTTGCGACGCGCTGATCTGGATGCTGCTTGAGTAGGTTGCGACGAATCAGCAGACGAGCGTCATCAAGTTTGCACGTAATTTCTGGGCAGTCACAGTTGTTATGAACGCAACTTGAAGCGAGCCGATCAGCCTCGTCATTTCCGGCTATTCCTACGTGTGAAGGTATCCATTGAGCAACGAGACATACCCCACGTCATGTAATTTTGCTCGCAGAGTCATTAATGCTGCGCACAAGTGGACAATCAAGCTCACTGCGTTGTAACCTGCTAAGGGCAGCACGGGAGTCCGTAAAGATGACAACCTTCGATGTAATTAACTCATCTTGCACGTATTTCAGTGCAACATTAATCGCTGCTAGTTCCGCAGTTGTTGACGAAGTTGGATGAGGTATTAGGAAGATACGTCGTACTTCTGTTGAAGGGCAGTAAAAAGCTGCAGAGGCGCCTTGACCGTCGTTGTGTACAGATGCATCCGTGAAAACTTGAAGATAATCTGGAAACTTTTCGAACAAGTGAAACTGAGCCAATTGAAACATTGCCGAAACAGCCATATCAGACTTTTTGTGCATGTCAGGGATTGTGAGGAAAATGGGGAATACGTGTTTTGTGATACGTTTTGGAGGCGGAGACGTATCTGAAGCAGCATGTTCAGAAATGGTAGTGATTTCCATAAATAATGCCGCCATTTTTCCCATGCGAGATAATGGGCGGCGAATCAGACGATCAAGGAGCGTCCGGGTCGAGTGCGCGTCTGCATGCACGTCCGCGCACAATGTTTCGCTTTCGCTGCGTGCGCATTTTCGCACCATGTTGTGAGCTTTAGCCCCAGAATATGAGCATTTGACAGTACGCAGGCAACCATTGTTGCGTGGACGCTATCAGAGCTGTTCGAAAATAATTTTGTTACAGACTCCAACGCCGGCGGCGACTATATGTGATCTGCCGTCGGGACGATTCAATTTTTTTTCTTCTAAATTCTTGGACATTTCAATATTATTTCACAATTTGCGTCGCACTGTATGTTTATCAGTCTTCTCAGCGTGCGATTTCCCACTGCTTCTTTTTCGTAATCCAGTGCATTGTTTCATAACAGAAACATGACCATATGCCATGCCTTTTTTTAATGTGCTTCATACCACTCCCTTTGCATTCCAGTGAACAGACAGTGAACAGACGTGGTACGGGAATGTGTCGGCGTACCTATAGCGCCACGGTAACCACAGCTTAGTACAACAAATATGTTCGTACCTTTGTTCAATATTCTGGGTCACCTCCATGTCGTGCGCTAAACAGCTTCGTTGGTCTTCCATATTCACATAGTGGGAGTGCTCTGAATTTTTTAAGCCCCCTTTTTTTATTTTTTTTAGCAAGTCTGCTCCGATAACACACTGGGATCACGGGTTGCGTGCACGCTCTAATGACATATAGATAGTGAGGAAGGGGTATTCTATAGACACTGTCTAATTGCCCCATATTGTCGAATTCCTGTCTTGTCAGCCTTGACTGGCTCGCAGGGCTGCTATATGGCCTCTATGCTAATTGCAGGTTTGACATTGTGGTGGAATTTCACAATGTGCCAGTAACGCCCCGTAACTCAAGTAGACATACCCTCGCGGAGCAGTCAAGACCACTTTAACAAAATTGGTAGATTCATCCGAAAGTTCACGTGAAGCTTACTTCCTCCAGTCATGTTCTCATTAAAAGAAAATTTCTGCTGAAAAATAAACATGAGTCAAGCATGTCTTGGACGCCATTCTACCCTTGACGGTGAATAACATCACAGGGTATGTGGTAGACACTGCTTCTCGGAATGGTAACCACCGCAAATATATTTTCTATGTACGTTAAACGTGTTCAGGTGTCGTAATTCTACCCTTCTCGTTGGCCTAACGTTCGTTTATTCCCTTTTCTCGGGGTAGGAACGGCAAATCATACCACGTGCAAGCTAGGCAAACACCCATTATTCTGCTTTCTTTTCGCCCTCCTTTCTCTGCAGCTTTCAAGCTGCGTTCGCTTTTTCTTTAACTGTGAATACGGGCCCAACTGTTTTTTTTTTTTTGCTGGTCATGAGCCCGTGTGTGGCCCACGGTAAACTGAATAATTTATCATACCTAACTTGAGGTTACTCACGCGAAACTGGTATAGATGACAGTGTCCTTCGTTTTAAGTGTGCGTGCATGTGTACATGCGTGCGTGAGTTTCTGAGTCAAGAAAAAAAACGCATTCACATACAGCTCCTCTAAATTAGAATATTTGTTCTTCTCATGACCCTCCATGGTTTAGTTCGGAGTTATTGAAACCACGGGTGATTTTCCTGTAAAAAGAAAAAGTCAACCTATCATCCGTCTTTATCAACCTAGATAGAAGTAATGCGGACCTTGTTTCTGACAGGTGCCAAGTGTTATTCTTGTTTATACAGGCGGGAACGAGAGTCAAATGCAAGAGCAGCCCAGGACTACGTCGCTTGGGTAAGTACATAAAAAAAACTCGAATTTCGTTCACGTATAGGTGCAAAATGGAAGCCCAGAAAGCGCCCTCCCCGTCCTACCTTCAAATACATGCTCAACTTTTTTTTCCCGCTTTCCCCGTCGTTTCCGCAATGAACAGACTGCTCACAAAATCCTATTGCAATGAAGGCCGCCTGGCCTCTGCGTGTAATAGAGTTCGGAACAAAAAAATTTCTTAGGCGGCCGGCGCCGCTCCGACGGGCGATGTGCACAGAGGAGCAAAACGCGCGACGCAGGCTGTTCAAGTTCTTGAAAACGTATGCGACTGTCTTACTTCCGGTGTGGTATCGTACAAATGCACGAACCCCAATTTCGGAAACAAATAGGCTCTCTGTATGGAAGCCAAAAGGCAGAAAACACTGCCGACATTCACGTTTCGGTAGAGAACCGGCGAGTGGCGCACGTGTAAAGTCTAGTTCTGCAGAATGCCACTCGCGCATTCGCAGTCGATGTGAAAAAGTAAAAGTGGCAATAGTGGGAAACGAGAATGCGTACGTGCAGTGTCTGCGTTTTTTTCCCCCCTTTGCGAAAAGAATTCCCGAGAAATCTCCGAATCAGGCGCTTTCGTGGCGTCCGTGAGAGGTGAGTATTTTTCTTCTCCCGCGACGCTAACGCGAGTCCTTCCTCCTTTTCTTCCTTTTTTTCCTTGCTTTATGCTGTCCTGCTGACACCAAAAAATGTGTTCCTTGACGAAGAATAACCGCAACTGTTACGATATGTTCATGCCAGTTGCGTAGAACATGATTTAAGGGGGCACCGGTTTTCCTACGTGGCTCAGCGCCATCCTGTGTCGCCAGGGGCCAGATAAGCCGCAACATGGCAGGAATCAGTAAATAATGTAACCATTCGTTAAAATTCATATTTTCCTGACCCTCTAAGAGATTTGCTATGTGTAGAGCATAGAGAGACCGATGAGGATGAAATACACTGTATTAAATAATAAATCCGACGTTCTGTGTATGTCGCCGTCAGTCGGGTGGCTTCCTTAGACCGGGATGCCATGGCCCTCGGCTGTCATCCGTGCTCCGTCCACCAGTCGTGGCTGGTCCTCCGGGTCAGCGCTTGTCAGCAGGTCCTCCACTGCTCTTCAAATGGCGCAGTGGGAAGACCGCGAGACGACCGTGCAAGTGTAACGATGTCACTGGCACCTCCGTGACAACGTTGTACTCCGAAACCACATGATAGAGCGTATTGGGTATTCCACAGAACTGACAGTTGTATTCGTATAGTGTGGGATGGGTCTTGTGCAATAATGTGGCGTGTTGGGAAGTATATTGTATGGATATTGTATGGAGTCTTCGTATACCTGTGCGGCTTCTGCCCTACTAAGCGTGGGATGAAGCGGTGGGTATTTCCTTTTGTCTAATCTGTAGTGTTCTAAAATGCCTCTATCGTTTTGGGAAGGCCGTCGGAGTGCGACCGCCTCTCGGGGATGCCCGGTTTGTGTGACCTCGGACTGCAGCATCCGGCGCCGTGTTCTCCGTAAAGGAATCATGCCCAGGTGACCAAACGATAGCAATGCCTGGTGGGTCGTGTAGCTTGAGTAGTACATTGAGCGACATTGCGGAGATATAGCGCGTCTGAAAATTTCTGCAGGCTTCTTGCGAGTCTATAAAAAGTGTGACTTGTATCTGACAGGGTGCTGTGGCGTGCGCAATCGCTGCCTCTTCAGCTGAGTCGGTGTTGCTCAGAATGAGTGTTGCTGCACTAAGCTCTCTTCCTGTGCTGTCTGTGACGCTCACTGCGTGCGTGTCTTGCTAGGGTATTGTGCGGCGTCGACGTATTTTGTTGCGGCATTTTTCTCGCACGCCTTATTAGTACTTTGGTTCTTCACTCTCGTCTGCCCTTGTTGTACACCGGGTGCATGTTGCGAGGTATATTATTGTATCGTTCGAGCCCTTCTCTGTATGCTAGTCGGCGTAGGGTGATACCAGCTTCCGTTAGTTTGAGTCGCTTGATTAGGTTGACTCTGTGAGATTCCACTAACTCCTTCCAGTTATTGTGAACACTCAGTTGGAACAGCTTCTCTGTTGAGGATTTTATCTGGAGCTCCAGCGCAAGTTTACGTGATTAGCGGATGAGAATGTTCAACTTCTTCTCCGCGTTATTTCATCCCAAATGCGGAGCGCCGTAGATGATGCGCCTGGTCGCTATGCCTTGTGTTAGTTTTAGTGTGCCTGCTTGTTTGAGCCCGTGTCGTTTGCTCGCCACTCGTTTCACCGTATGCGTTAACTGAGGGATGGTACTTTGACGCTTCTGCAGCGTTGCCGAGCCAACTCAGTCCTTTTGGAGAACTAGCCCCATTGAGCACAGGGTATCAACCGGTGGCGAATCGCACCAATAAGTTCGACTTCAGGGTCAGCCGTTGAAGGCAGTGCTCGGCCTTTACTTCTGCTCAAAACAGGTAGTTCTGATTTTTCATGGGCACAGGAGAGACCGCGTGGTTTGAGATATGTCTAGGCGCAATGAACGTCTTCCTGAAAGGAGTCCTGTTGCTCCCCCGTAGAGCCTCTTGCGACCCAAAATGTAATAACGTATGCGTAAATGCCACGATTGAGTCCCGAAGGCCCGCACAGTGTCTCAGGTAGTATGATCATTGCGATGTTGATAAGTAATGGAGATAACACTGATCTTTGAGGAGTGCCCTTTGCGGAGACTGCGAACTTGTGACTTCGCAAGCTTTCTAGGCCTATGGTTGCTGCTCGGTTAGAGATAAAGAATGTGACGCAGTTAGACAACCTTTGCCCGCTGTTAGTGTCTAGCACGTTCAACACGGCCTCATGAGACACATTGTCGAAGACGTGTTTGACGTCAACGGCTAGAATATAGCACTGTTGGGTAGCACTGATGTTGTCAATAATGTATTCTTTCATTTTTTGAAGGATATCTTTGTAGTGAAGTGTGGTCGGAATTCATACAGGGTGTTTGGAATCTTTTGGTTATCTTCCAAGCACAAAGTGACTCGATCGTGGACCATGTGCTAGAAAAGTTTTCCGGCAACGACGTCAGTGAGATGGGTCAAAGATATTGTATTGTGATAGTTTGGTTTTGTTGAGGAATCATTGTAATGTCGGCGGGTTTCTATAGAGACGGTATTATGGCGCTTTCCCAGCTTTCATTGATATGACCTACGATGTCCTCCTCGGCTCCGTTGGCGATATTTCGAATTGTTTTGTTATTTATTCTATCTCTTTCTCGAGACGTATTTCTTGTAAGCTTGTCAAAGGGTGCTTCAAGCTCGGCTCTGGTAAATGGGCAGTCGAGGCTCAGGTTCGGTAGTACACTGTAGTCAGGGTGATTGACAGATTGTAACGATGATGAATGTTGCGGTCCCATGAATTTTTCTTTGACAGCCTTCAGGAAGTTTTCCGTCCCCGAAAGTTATCAATAAGCCGCTCGATGTGTTGGCGAGTCGCGGTTTTGCGTTCGTTTCTGGAGATGAGTGATCGTAGTACGTTTCGCGGCTTTTTTTCGGGTGCTTAGCATCCCTTGTAGGCTGTCGCAGACCTTTATCCAATTTTGCCTGCCGAGCTTATCTGCGTACTCCTCCGTTTGCTTAGATAATATGGTTATACGCATAAGCTTCCTATTTATTTCTTGCTTCATCCATCTTCGGATGAGGTACTTCAAGCCTCCCAACGGTGTAGGAGATGCAGGTCTACATCAGAAGCTTTAGAGGTGAGCGGAATCTCCTTAGTGTGCTTGTTGACACGTTATATGATTTGCCGCATCCGCTCTTTTAGGTCTTCATCGATGCTCGATTGAATCATCCTTCCTGAAGGCGTCCCAGTCCATCATCTTGGTACCTCCCACTTTTATGGGCGTGCGCCGGTGATCGATCTCTGTCGGGATGATGTAATGATCCCTACCGAATGTCTCTTCAAGCCTTTACCACTCAACTCGTGAGATGACCATAGGGAAGGTTAGATCCAGGCTGGCGTCTCGGGAGACACTCTTGAACAGGCCACAGGGGTAGAATAGGTCGTTAGAGAGAGTAAGGCCGTGTTGTTGTGCTGTACTGTGCACGTTTTCTCGTTTCTTTGCAGACCTGTGATATCCCCATGTCACGTGTGGCTCGTTACTGTCGCCAATAACCAGTAACTTGTGCCCCTTGGTTGTTTTCTTTACTTCTCTTAGAAGTTTGTCAAAGTCTGCAAGGCTTTCGTCCTTTGGTGAGCTGTAAATGTTCAATATGAAGATGCTTTGTAGGGTCTTATGTGGAAGTATCTCAACATAAATTAAATTATGAGGTTCTACGTACTAAAACCACTTTCTGATTATGAGGCACGCCGTAGTGGAGGACTCCGGAAATTCGGACCACGTAGGGATCTTTAACGTGCGCACAAATCTAAGCACGTGGGTGTTTTCGCATTTCGCCCCCATCGAAATGCGGTTGCCGTGACCGGGATTCACAGTATCTCCACGAAGGTGTGTTTGATTCTGTGTTGGATGTTGTGTTGTTGCATAGTCAGGTGCTTCTACGTGAGGACCGCCGTCCGAGTCTTGCCGTCGGCGATCTGAATATTGTAACCCTGCAGGCTGAGGGAGGCAGTTTGGGTTTTTTGGAGAACGATTACATCTGGCTATTCGGCGTTGCTAGTTTGTAAGTTTTGTTTTTTAGACCTGATCGTTCTGAAATTTCATTGCCAGATTTGAAGGCTGTGGAGGATCTTCGCGTTTGCTTTACTCATCATCGCCGACGGTCTTTCCCATGCGTGCCTCCCTTGCCGGGTAGCTCTTGGACTTCTTTCGAGGTTTTTCACATTCCTCAAGAACAATCAGCCGCTTCACTATGTCTGCATTCGATGCCTGGATGTCAATAACCATGCCTGCCGTCTCTCGTTGCTCTTGTACAATTGTCGTAATGGATCCCTGTATTTGTGTGAACATCTCGAACACCGTTTGTTGGGATTGCTCTTTTTCGTGCCTGATCTCCCGTTTGAATTATCCTTGGTCATTTATATGATGCTTGGTTGATTTCTTGCCTAATTTCTTCGTTCACTTCTCTAACGTAATCTTTCATGTACCTCTCTTTAGCTGCATTTTCCTCTGACTCCTCCTTTAGCATTCGCATCTTTTTCTAAACTGCGTCACATACCTTCCAAAGGATAAACCCAGTCGGCCGTGACTCAACTAGTGGGCAGGCTGAGCGGCGGAAGCTGTACGGATGTGAGCATCACCTGGTCCTTTCGTTATGCGGCCCGATTTCCCGAGATGTGTGGGCTGGAAATGAACAACCAGGGGCTTTTCAGGAGTCAACCTTTTGTTGCATCGTTCCTTTCTCTGCCACTTTCAAGCTTCGTTTATTTTCCTTTTTTTAACTGTATAAATGCCCCCAACTGTTCTTATTGCTCATCATGAACCCGTGTGTGACCCACGATTAACTGAATGATTCATCATACCTAACTTGAGGTTACTTACGCGAAACTTGTTTAAACGGCAGTGTCCTTCGCTGTATGTGTGCGTGCGTGTGTGCGTGCCTGCGTGAATCTCTGCGTCAAGAAAAAACACATTTACATACAGATCCTCTAAATTAAAATATTTTTTCTTCTCATGATCTTCCATGGTTTACTGAGTTATTCAAGCCATGGGTAACTTTATCGTATAAAGAAAAAGTCAACCTATCATCTATCTTTATCAGTCTAGTAGAAGCAAGGTGGACCTTGCTTCTGACAGGTGCCAAGTGTTATTCTTGATTATGCAGGCGGGAACGAGAGCCAAATGCAAGAGCAGCCCAGGAGTGCGTCGCTTGCGTAAGTATACACAAAGCTCACACTTCGTTCAGTATATGTGCAAGATTGAATTCCAGAAAGCGCACTGAACAGCCCTCCCTCCTCTTACTTTTAAGTACATGCTCAACTTTCTCTTTGAGCTGTCTCCTTCACTTCTGCCAGGAACAGTGCAGTTACGAAATGCTATTGCAACGAACATCGCCTGGCCTGTGCGTATAATAGAGTTGGAAACAAAAAAATCCCCAGGCGACCGTCACCGCTCCGACGGACGGTGTCCACAGACAGCAAAATGCGCGATGCAGGCTGTTCAAGTTCTTTAATACTTATGCGAATTTCTTACTTGCGGTGTGGTGTCGTACGACTCCCCGAGCCACAAATTCCGAAGCAAGTACGCTCGCTGTATGGAAGCCAAAATGCAGAAAACACTGCCGACGTTCAGGTTTCGGTAGAGACCGGGGAGTGGCGCGGGTATAAAAACTTGTTCTGCAGAACATCACTCACGCAGTCACAGTTGATGCGAAAAAAAGGTGGCTATACCTGGAAATGAGAACGGGTACGTGCTGCGTCAACGTTCTTTTTTTTTATTTAGCCTTTGAGAAAAGAATTCCCGAGAAATCTCTGAATCAGGAGCTTTCGTAGCATCCATGATAGGTGAGTATTTTTCTGCTTCCGCGATGCTAGCGCGAGTTCTTTTTATCATTTATTTTTACTCTTCCTGTGCTGCTGACACCAAAGGAGGCCTAGAATAACTATTTAGAAATAATAGAACTATAACGATATGTTCGTGCCAGTTGTGGAGAGCACAATTTAAATGGGCACGCGGCTTAGTGCCATCCCATGTCGTGAGGGTCCAGAGGTGCCGCAACTTGGAAGGAAGTAGTAAATAAGCGGTGAGCCACTCTTAATTATTAAGATCGATTCTTGCAACCACTTGTTAAAATTCTGATTTTTCATCCACTCCGGGAGATGTGCTACGTGAAAAGCATTGAGAAAGCGAGAAAAAAAAAGGCGAGATGCAAAAAGGTTTAACCAGAACGTAAAAATAACGTTGAATACCCCACACAGCGGAAAAAGGATCAGAGGCAGGCAGAAAAGTAAGAAAGTACAGAAACAGAGACACAGGAAGCACACACACACGAGCATCGCTTCTCACATTCTCCGAACGCTGTCAATGCGCAGGATCGCGCGTAGGCCAACGCCACTCGATGATACAAAAAAGAAGGGACTTCGTAAAGCCACCCCTCCCCCCAGCCATAGACTCCAAAGCAGGGTCGCTCGCGTCGGCAGAGTCCAGTTGGGATGTGGAGGAGCGAAGAGTCCAGGTGGCCCAGCCAGTTGTTTTGAAAACTTTGGACCATGATACACTCCTTCATCGCAGCTTTCAAGGTCAGATGCTAGAAAATATTGAGTGGGACTCCTTCCTAGACGTCAAGAGGACAGTGGTTGCGTACCGTAGACGTCTTACTGACGACTAGGACTCCCTTTTCTCTGCGGACTCACACCGGGGATTTCCCGTTCAATAGTTGTTCTCTCCCTCTATTTTAATGTTCCGTTGTAATCAGAGAAAAAAATACCGGCTTGTCTTCATGTATGTAAGACTGCCTGGCACGCGCTTATTCGCACAGACATCGCGCCCCACGTTTCGTCTGCCTTCTTATTGGCCATACCCACTACGGGGGATTTGGCCAATAAGCAAGCCAATCATTTTAGATCGATTTCATTAAGATTGTAACCAGAATAATACATTGCACATCAGAACATGAAAGAAAAAAATTAATAAATTTAGAAATGAGAAGAAAGCTATAAAAGAAGTTGATATAAAAGAATTTACCATCAGGAACTAATAACAAGATATTGATAATTTTCCAAATTTATTAAGGTGATCGTTCTACGCCTCTAATAAAATTGTAAATTTAGAGAAAGGTATACCTGTGGCTGAATCCTAGAGAAGACGCCCCGAGAGAGACAATCGCTGGAATAGTCACTGACAGCCCAACTTGGCGAAGTGGATCTTCTAAAAGCTTAATGCTTAAAAATCATCTCCGCTTCCCTCCGTTTCGTGCACCAGACTAAGCCGCGATCGTCGTCACGCCCTCGCATGCTTTCGCTCGCACATACAGCATACGGCACACAGCGACGATTCTGTCGCCCATGGGTTTTATACGGAACCTCACGGCAACGGCGACGGCCACACTGAGACGGCAGAAATGAGCCTGGAGTACCCATATAATCGCGATCGCCATGAAACATGCTCGATAGACTCATGTACGCTGCAAAAATAGCATAGAGGGGACAAAGATAGACCATATCTATGTCGTGAGTGAAGTGCTTGCCACGTGGGTCTAGTGTGAAGATGGCGACGCCAGTCGGCAAAATAAGGAATGTATGAATGTAAATGAGACAAGAATTAAGACAAAAATGAAGCCACCTGAAGAGAAGGCACGTGAAGCGCGGCACATACCCAAAGTGGGTACGTCCCAATTTATTTATTTATTTATTTATCTATTTATTATAGATACCCTCAATCTCCGAAACTCTAAAGAGGGGAATAGGGTTAAAATTGAAAAAAACATCTGAAAATTCAGTAAAAAAGTTGGCACCATCATAAAACTCTTAAAAATTTAAGAACACTGAAAAACGTTAACTATACCAACAGTAAAGATGACCTGGCACTAAACAAGTGTAGTATCTAGTAAACCGAAAGGGAAAAAAAAGAAAAAAGAAAGAAAAGAGAAATACCAGCGGTTAACAATATGCCAGATGCGTAGATAGTTTGAGATGCCCGGTGAATGTGCACCACGCGAACAGTTCTATATCTTTATTAAATATGTATATGATACTTAGTAGAACCAGGAAAAAAAGAAGGCGTTAGCACCACAAGGAAAACAACCAAATAAGCATTTGCGAAGACGCATACTGTAGGTGACAGATGCGATAGAAGCCGGCAGGTGGTTCCCGTCTATAGTTATGTGCGACATGTAAGAATTAGAGAAAGTCTTCGAATGGCAGCGGATGCATTCAACTTTATTTTGGTTGTCAACCCCAGACGAATTAGGTGGGTGCTGAAATGTGCTGGTCCCTCAAAGACATGTTATTGCAAATTTTATGGGAAAGACAAAGATGGAAAGCCTTTCGGCGTAATGACAGCGATGGCAACGATAAGATCTTTTTCATTAGTGTTACGCTGGCTGTGAGATTTAATTAGAAAGGATAAAGCAAGTTGCGTTATTCTGGACACGTTCAAGGGCTTGAGATAGGTTAGCTCGGTTAGGGTCCTAGGTAGAAGCTGCATATTCTAATTTTGATCGAACAAGTATCTTATACGTGAGTATTTTTAGAGAGGCAGGCGCTTTACAGAATTTGCACCGAAGATACCCTAGCATGCGGTCAGCATTGCAGATTATCGAGTAAGTGTGGGGTTTTTCAAGTCACATTAACAGATATGAGAACAGCTAAGTTCTTATAGGAAGACACTGTCTCTAGTGAAATATTCTAAAAGTTGTAAGACGGATTACAAATGTTCTGACGTGAAACGCGCATTAGTTTACATTTGCTAATGTTAAGTTCCATTTTCCAAGTGTTACACCAAATAGCGACAGAATTAAGGGCGGCTTGTAAAGCCTGCTCGTCACTTAGGTCAGGGACATCGCAGTAAAGAACACTGTCGTCTGCATATAAGTGCAATAATGAATACACTTGGTTAGGCAAGTCATTACCATAAATTACAAAAAGTTACGTACTTAAAACAGAACCCTGAGGAACATCCGATTTTATCTCAGATTGCGGTGAGTGGTGGTCGTTAATAATAACATACTGAAAGCGATTAGTACGAAAACAGACGAGCCAAAGTATTAGATTAGGATCCAAATTACGTAAGAACAGCTCATACGTTAGTAATTTATGACTTACTTTGCCAAACGCCTTGGAAAAATCAAGAAATATACAATGAGCACGGGCACTCTGATCTGGTATAGCATAGAATGAATGCGGGGAAAGAAGTTGCGTTTCGCAAAAAAACGAACGTCGAAAGCCATGCTGTGATGATGTGAACAAAAGCATAATTTTCAAGAAACGTAAAGAGTTGTGAGTATAATATATGCTCCATGATTTTGCAGGGAATGCTAATTAAGGAAATGGCCGGGTCATTAGTTTAGGGGTGAAGGTCAGTTACCTGATTTATATATCGGAACCACCTTCCCGGTATTCTATTGCTGGGGTAAGGCGCCATTGTCCAAGGAGTGGTCCAAATTTCAGCCAGAAAGATGGAAGCGTATACTTTTGCTTGCTGTAGGAATATTGAGCTGGTGGGGGCGGGCCCACAAGATGGCGATAATCTTAACGAATCAGTTATGTTCACAATTCCGACAGAATCAACAAGAAGGATAAACATCGGAGAGAAATCGAGATAAGAGGCATCACGAGTGTCAACTTCCAAAGCTTAAGAACGAAATATTCCACTAAACCCGTTGTTAAAAACTAGAGGGCAATCTTTTGGCGATACTGACTCGCCGAATTCCACACAAAAAGAAATATCAAATTTATCTTCGGTGTTAACAATAGAACAGAACGTCTTGAAGTTATTTACCAGCAGGTTTGTTAATATTTTGCAAAAAATGGCTGTGGCTTAGCTAACGTTAAGCCCAGGATGCGAAGCATACTAGCCTTTATTTTAACGCGACAGCGTTAAAGAGCTCGTGTCGCAGAAAAGCCGGTGTCGTCGGCGTCGGCTCAGGCGTGCGGCGCTTGCTCAGGCGCACATTTCGTTGTCGCGCCGAACGCTGCGTTGCTCGACGCTCATCGCGTCCGATGCGGGGGGGGGGGGACGCCGCGAGCGACGGCGCGAGTTGGAGCGCCGTTTCTCCGCTGCCGTGACGTCACGGTGTCACGTGGTATTGAAGGCGACACCGCCGCGCCTGAGGAGCTGGGTTGAGCCCTCGTAATATGCTTCGCATAAAAATACTCTCCAGCAGTGGAAGAAGCGTTAGTATATTCTGTGGCTGCAGAAAAATACAAATCCCAGCAACAACTATTTGTTGCGACTTGCCCAGACGAAATAGGCGCTTTTTCTTCGAGATTTATCCCAAGGATCTACATGTACATCTACATATGCTGGTATTGCTGACGTGGGCGTGGACTGATGCCGCCGTATCGCCAGCTGCGTTCTGGGGGACGTGATCGGGATTCATCGGGGACCTGGAGTGGAGAGGTGATGTCTGAGAGTTGGCCGGCGACCGCTTAAGCTCTTGAGCCCCGGCCTCGGTGCCGTGGCAGTGCTCTACGGTCTCGGTCCAGCCCAGTTTGGCCGTAACCTGCCACCGCCCAGTGCCACGGAGAGCAACCGACTGGCCACGTCAGTGAAAAGATGGACTACCGACTACGACCACATCCTGTGCCACGTGAGTCACGGATGCACTGCCGTCACTGCGGGAACCCGCCCCGTCAAGCGACAGCGACGGAGGCAGACGCCTGCGTTACGTAGCAGTCACAACGACCGCCTCTTTTGACACGTCGGACCTGCTACCGCCATGTCGCTACAGTTAGACAATTTTGGCTCTTTAACCTATTGTAAATTGAGCCACTTGTTAGATATGGAGCTGGTTCCTGCGATTACTTCGAGTTCCCCAGACCACATCGGATTGCAGCACAGCTAATTGAGGAATGCAGAAGCAGGAAAGCGCATTCCAGAGAAGCGGCCGAGCAAACAAGTTTAAGGCAACAAGTTTACGTGCCAACAAGTTCGTGCGCCGCCGGGATTAGCAGGTGGGCATCCGACAATGAAGCTGGTGCAGCCCTCCCCTTCTCATTGTTCGAAGTGCATTGCCAGTCTGCGAGGCAAGTCCGCAGCAAGCCGCCAGGTGTGACCCCACGACACGGGCGCCTACCATTGGCTGAGAGTGGCGTCATCGGAGTGGACTCTCCCATTGGTCAAACATGACGTGACTTGCAGTGCTCGAAGGGTTTATAAGAAGCCTTCCAGAGAGACCTGGGCATGCTGGGACATGCCCTGACTCCCTGATTCAACTCTCTCGAACTTCTTGCCGCGGGCCGCAGCGTCCGAGTTGCTGCCGGCCCGTAAGGACAGTACGTCTGATACTTGACGCTCACCTCCCTGTATAGAATGTAGAATAAATCACCCCCAAGTTTGGTTTTCATCCCGAAGTCCCGTCCTACAACCCCTACATCTGGTTGGCAGCGGTAGGATCGCCTCCGAATGCATCAGCTGGTGGCAGCGCTACGGATCAACCTTCGTCGAGAAAGATCATAAGGAACCGGGAAGAACGAAGAAGAGAGAGCCTTCGTCGAAAGAGGTCCGAAGAAACTGGGAGTAGCGAAGAAGGAGCGAGCCTTCGACCCAGGGAGTCCGGAGGAACCGGCAACAGCGGACGAGCGAACCGGATGGCAGGGTGCTGCAACCGTAAGTGAGCGCGTGGTTTTTTTCCTTATGATTCGCCAGACTCAAAGGTTGTGTGTTCAATTTTGATAGTTCTGGGAATCGGGAGTTTGTTGCATTGTGTGTTTGCACAAATTAATTAAGGAAAACAGTTCTAACCACCTGTCGGGGCAGCTGCCATGGATCTTAGAAGGTTGACGAGGTTAGACTTGTTGTTGGTGTGCGACGATTTGGGAGTTGAGGCGGACGAACGGATGGAAACGCCAGCTATCATAAAGGCGATTAACGATAGTGGCAATGATGAGAAAAGCATTGAGCTTGCTTGGGAAGTGATACAGGAGCCACGGGAGCGAGAGCGTCGTGTACGTTTGCGAGCGCGTCGTGAACTTAGGAGTGAGCTTAAGCGTGAAGAACGCGAGAATGAACGGAAGCAGGAGCTTCAAGAACTTACTCTTAGGTGTCAGCGTCACGAACGTGAGAAGGCACGCGAACGTGAGAATCAACGTAAGCTTGAGCGAGAGAAAAAGTATGAGAGAGAGAAGGCAGCACTGATCAAAGAGATACAGTATTGTGATCAGTTATTGGCACAGAGACAACGGCTGTCTGTGAATTCTGTAGATAGTACAGAGCGAAAGAATGAGCAAGTGTCTCGCAGATTTTCGCCAGAAGCCGACGAAAAGAGTAGTGCCTGTGAGATTGGCTGCCGATTGATAAGTGAAGGGAGAAAGCTAGCTGCTAACGATGCCTTAGTGGCAACAGAGGCCGTTAAAGGCCGTAGTGAGAGCGACGAGGTGCTGTGCCAACAGATGACTGTAGAGACAGCTAGGCCAGCTGCGAACAAATTGGCACAGTTACCGAGCGTGTGCGTCGCTGGTAATGTTAGCGAGGTTGCTAGCGAAGAAAAGGGTACTTCTGACCCGACAGAAGCGAGCACCCATGTCAGGCCAGAGGTGCGTGCAGAAGTGAAGTGCGAGCTGGACGATGCAGTTGAGAATAGTTCTCGGGGTGGCGAGCTCCGTAGCTCACGAGAGAACAACTGCATTGTTCAGGGATCGGTGCGGCTCTCCGCCAGTCTAGATAGCCTAGAGAGGGATGGTTCAGTTAATAATCATTCGGACTGTGCGCGTGAGACAGCGATCGATACCGACGGGCTGTGTGCCGATGCACAGCGTGAGCTGGGCAATGTAGTAGAGGGCAGTTCGCAAGAGTGCGAGTTGTCTAACTCGAGTAAAGCCTGCTGCATTGTTCCAGAGTCGGTTGAGCTGTCCGCCAGTCGAGGCAGAGAGAATGTTGATTTAAATGAAAATCAATTAGACTGTGCGGGTAAGAGGCCGATCCGGGCCGACGAAATGTGTACCGGCCAGCACGAAGCACGAGAAGGCGACATGAAGGCGAGTGCAAAGAGAAAGCGCCGTAAAAAGAAGCGCGGTAAAGACCGAAAGTCGGTAACTAATGTAACGCCGCCAAAGATGGCGAGAAACCCAAATGGGCAGGGCGCGAGGAAAAAGATGCGGTCGTCTCGGACGATGTTGACGCATCTTAAACGTTCGAGCCACAGGTCAAAGGGGGACCGCGAAGAATGTTCTGCACGGACGCGGACAAAGGGCACGAGGCAGTTAAGCTCCTCGTCGTTCCGTAGTTCTTTTCATAGCTCAGCGTGCAGTTCGAAGAAACGCAAGGTGGCAGGACGAGACCAGGTGGGGAGTAGCGACGCGGTCAATCGAGTTCGTGTTGAAAGCGGGGCGCGGGGACGCAAATTGGCAGGAGACCGTAACGTCTTGGGGGAGCTGATAGTGAATCAGCCCTTTTGTTGTCTCTCGGCAGCCAGAGTAGCTTTCAGACCACGCCCACCCCGGGTTCGACTCAAAGTATGAGTCAGTCAAAAACGTTTGAAACGGGAGGCCAAGAGCCTTTCCGTAGAAATGAAGTGTGTTGTTTTTATTTTTGAGCATCGGAAAGTTTTCGCGATTTGAGACTGGGATTTCTTTCAAGGTGTAAGGTATGAGCTTTGTTTATGTTTTCGTTCGAGAAGCTCGAGATTTGAAAGATACGTTTTATGTAAACCTGTAGTCTCGCGAGGTGTTCAATAATAAGTATATAGGCGTTCTTTTTGTGTGTGTGTGAGTAACCTGAGGGTCAAGGTTACCGTTGAGAGGCCTATGGTAAAGCGCGTGTGTTATTTAACCTTCTTTCTTTTTAAGTGTTGAATTTTCTAAGGTTAAGCGCGTAGATTTTCAGTGAGTGCATGATTTGCACGGAGAAGCGTTCTTAGTTCCATTAGCGCGTGTCCTGTGTGGACGGAAGGAAGCAGACTTTATGACTGGGTTGCTAGTGTGTGCGTGAGGGCAGCCGTGTATTCTGACTTCTTTAGTGAACGTGCGTGGAAAGAGTTAGTAGAAGACGCATCATTTTAAGAGTTCCGCGGAGTGTGTAAGTCCCGCAAGTTTAATTGTTCGTTTATGTCACGTGTCCTGTAGGACTTTCAGGAAAGAAACGTGAGTAAGCGTAAATGAAAAGTTTGCCTACAACGCAAGTACGCGTTTTGTTTAGTGACCACAAGGCTAGTGCGCTTGTGATTGCGTACTTGTGAAGTTGACCAGATTGTTCAGTGGCACCATTACGTGCGATAAGTACGCCACTGCGATAGATTGGAAACATGCTGTTCGTGTAGTTAGGCCACTTATGTTATGTTCGGCTGTTTTCATTTGTTGTTTGCATCCTCAACGACCCTTTTGTTTTGCAACAACAATAGTGCTCTGGTCTTGTCGGCATTCGGGGAGAAATGGATAGCGGTTTGGAAGGGTGGTTGGAACTGTTTTGTCGAAATTGGGGAAATAAAAGATCAGGGTTGATTTTGACTCAGTAATAGTCTGGCGAGTCAGGGGTGAAGAGCCTGCGCTTACGCGTGGTGCAGCGCTGTGCTGTTTTGTTTGTTTGACGTTTGTTCTCCAGGGCCCAGGATCCCGAAGTTCGTCAAACGAGGCTCGACCCCAGTACCCTGCAGCTTCTTTCAGCGTTCCTCATGGCCAGCGAATTGATTTCACCGGCCATTCAGAACAACCGGGGCGAGGACGAGCTGTTAGATATGGAGCTGGTTCCTGCGATTACTTCGAGTTCCCCAGACCACATCGGATTGCAGCACAGCTAATTGAGGAATGCAGAAGCAGGAAAGCGCATTCCAGAGAAGCGGCCGAGCAAACAAGTTTAAGGCAACAAGTTTACGTGCCAACAAGTTCGTGCGCCGCCGGGATTAGCAGGTGGGCATCCGACAATGAAGCTGGTGCAGCCCTCCCCTTCTCATTGTTCGAAGTGCATTGCCAGTCTGCGAGGCAAGTCCGCAGCAAGCCGCCAGGTGTGACCCCACGACACGGGCGCCTACCATTGGCTGAGAGTGGCGTCATCGGAGTGGACTCTCCCATTGGTCAAACATGACGTGACTTGCAGTGCTCGAAGGGTTTATAAGAAGCCTTCCAGAGAGACCTGGGCATGCTGGGACATGCCCTGACTCCCTGATTCAACTCTCTCGAACTTCTTGCCGCGGGCCGCAGCGTCCGAGTTGCTGCCGGCCCGTAAGGACAGTACGTCTGATACTTGACGCTCACCTCCCTGTATAGAATGTAGAATAAATCACCCCCAAGTTTGGTTTTCATCCCGAAGTCCCGTCCTCCAACCCCTACACACTATAGATTGGGTGTTGGTCGGTTGTGCACGAGCAGCGAGGATACGGATTTAGCAGGTTTTTATAGAGTTATTCTTTGCACTATTTCTTTGTCGTTTTCTTGCTTACTCATTTTTGTGTTATAAATGTTTCATATCATGTACACGTTGTCGCTTGTCTGTTTCCGAAGCTCTTAAATTCGTGACAACCTACGTCGTAAAAGTATAACGGCGCAATGCGGCATTCCAGTTCTGCAACGGGAACTTCGAATTGTCTTGATAGAAACCAATCACTACTCCAACCACTCTACGCGAAAGACATTCTTCTTCTTCTTGCTCTTCTTGTTTTCTCTTCTTTTTCCTTATTAGCTGGGAAATATGGAAAATTAATTTCAGCTATGAAATACGACAATATGAAAACGTAACGAAATTGCAAAACATTGTTAAAACAAGTACATAATAGAATAACATAACGTACCAAATTAAATCCAATGGTTACAACACTCAGACTCAGATGGGTACGGTTCCGCAAGAATGGAAGTCAAGTTGCCTCATTTCACTTCTCAAAGCTGGGAAGTCGCCTCTGGACATTTTCTCATACCGGTCGATCGCAGTTGCCAGCTGTACCAGCAAAACAATGGAAAGAATGATTTTAAAACGTCTGGAATGGTACTTAGAGTGCTATGAAACCTACCGAAAATGAAAAAAAATGCTATGAAACCTACTGCTATGGCCGGATTCAGGCGTGGCCGTTCGTCAACAGACATCGTTGTTGACATGGTAACATTTGTGCAACACCAGAAGACCTGTAAACTACATGCTGCTCTGTTTCTAGACGTTAAAGGGGCCAATGATAATACCACCCATGAAGCCATCCTTGGAGCGCTAGAAGCCGTAGGACATGGTGGTGAGATGTTTATGTGGGTGGGCAACTACTTACAGAGGAAATCATTCTGCGTGCACACAGAAAATGGCCCGACATGCGAGCATTACAGTAGCCGAGGAGTGCCTCAAGGCGGAGTGCTTCGCCCGACAATTTTCAATCCAACCGTCATTCGATTTGTTGACAACCTTCCAAGCACCGTACGACTTCCCATCTATGAGGACATCTGCGTTTGGGCATCAGGTGTAACATGACTTCAGCTTCGCGCTCGGCTTCACAAGGCAGCCACAATGACATCTTGCTAGCTTCATCAACAAGGTCTTGAAATTTCATACGGAAAGTGCGCAATGGTAGCATTCACGAGGAAGCCAATGTCTGCTTACGGCACATCAATTAACGGACAACTTATACCACACAGTAGAAGTCACAGGTTCTTGGGAGTCATAACTGACAGAGACCTGTCTTGGACTTGGCACGTGAATTACGTGAAAACGCGGCTGGCTGCTATCTGTCACCTGTTCAGGTTCCTTGCAGGAAAAAGTTGGGGAGTATCTATACACGCTATGTTACAGCCGTACATGTCGTTGTTCGTTGGATTCCTGCGGTACAGCCTGCCTGCACTATCCAACACCTGCAAAACTAACCTGCGTACGATTCAGAGCATTCAAGCACAAGCCCTTAAGATATGTCTTGGCACACCACGCAGTGCGTGAACGGCTGAAACCATTGCCATTGCGCAGGATTACCCAATCACGACGTACATTGCCGTTTAGACAATGCGTACGCATCTCAGTCATTATACCCCTTCCCACAACCTGACGAGCCTCACTGCTGAAAGGCCCTGCTCGACATTTAGTGGTACTGTCAGTGTACATCGTGCATCGTTTACTTCACGGTACGCACCTGCGGCCAAGCCAGTGTTTCCTCCGTGGTGTTTGAGTCGTCCACAAGTACATATAATTATTTCAGGACTACAGTGGAAGTCAGGTCAGATCTACCGGCCCCTGCTCTAAAACATTTCAGCTTACTCCTCTTCCATGAAAAGTACAGCAACCACGCGCACATATATACCGATGGATCGACTACGTGGTCCACTTCTGATGGTGCGGTGGTTATACAAACGTGAGGAATAACATTCCGGTTCAAAACATCGCATGTCACGACCTCAACTCAGGCAGAACTAACGGCTCTACATCGTGCACTGGAATTCATTGATTCTGAAAGACCTAGAAAATGGGCCGCGTTGTCGGACTCAAAACCGGCGTTACTGTGCACGCAGTCAGTTCTCCGACGCGGATGTCATGAACAGCTGACATACGAAATCGTGAAACTTCACCATCACGTCCAACAAAAAGCTCACGAGGTTGTCTTTCAATGGGTACCTGGCCATTGTGGAATCAGTGGCAATGATTCCGCCGATAACGCTTCTCGCACATCACATCAAGAAGAGCACAGCGTTCCAATTCCGCTTTCGAGGACAGACGCCGCAAGGCAGCTTCGACACGTGGCACGCAGTCTCTCACTGACCGAGTGGAACTCGCCAAACTTACGACTTAAACGACTGCATCGATTAAACCCCTCACTGCAACTCCAACCTCCATTCGGACTTCCTCGACGTGAAGCTACGCTTCTCTGTCGCCTTTGGTTAGCAGTACCTCCACAAAGGCCTACTCTATATTAATTAGAGTGACCGAGAGTGCAGCATGCGAGGTCTGCGACACCGAAGAAAATATCGACCACCTGCTGTGCCACTGTCCACGGTATGCCCCAGAAGGACAAGGGGCGCTATAACGTAAAACTATTTCCAATTCTGCAATCAGCCCACCGCGATTGGTCAAAAACTTTTTGGACCACCCCCACTTTACCTGTCTGTCACGAGAGGTCACGAAAACCGCGATGGCTCCCAATCTGATATGACGTGCACACACTGATTATGCATAATGAGACCGAGCAAGAGAAAAATAGTTATTTCTGATTCGACGCCTTTTTGTGAATAGCCCTCGGCTATTGGTCAAAAGTCTTCGGGCTGCCCACTTCACCTGCCTCTCACGCGACGTCACAAAACCGCAAGAACTTACCGCGTCAAAGTGACGCGTACGCGTTAAAGATGCATTAATATGCCGAAGAAAACAGTTTTCTTTTTCTGAATAGCCGCAGCCTGCCCCATTCCGAAAGGAATAAAAGATGGCTACCGCCGATCACTCGGGCCCTAGCTACTCACCCCGGCATGATAACATGGGTTTATTTGCGTGTAACAAAACATTTTGCGTGGCCGTGCAACTTTTTCGAGAACTTTCGGTACGTTTACGACCTCGTTCTGCCAACTCTGCTTTGCTGAGGGTCCGTTTTAGCGTCATTCTTAAGCTTCCGCTGCATGTCGCCGCGATTGTCGACGAGATACCGCAAGCTAACTAAGAGAAAGCAGACCAATCGCAGACGCCAGCACCACCCTCTTCATCCGGTTATCGATATTCAGTGCAATGGCACGGCAGCATCGAATCCCCTTCCACTTGAACATGCTCCTCGCCTCTTGTGAGCCAATTTGATAAGACAAGCCGCTCAGTGCAGGCAATGTTACTCGTTTTTCAAGCAATCAAAAGTGGCCTCCTATGAACCAGGGGAGCATTTGATTGGTTTGATCAAACAACCCTGCGGGTGTCCGCTCGATGCTTGCGTCGACGGTTACGCAAATTTGACGTCAGAAGATTGGAATAAAAACATATTGGAATATTTTTACGTTATACGGCCCAAGAACTTGCTAACGCTTTCCAAATACTGGCCAATGGGGGCATTTATTGCAGCTGCTGCTGGAACACTGCCTCCATCGCTCGTCGGCCCATAAAGCGGTGAAGGCGCTTTTGTGCTTCTTGAAGACGAAACGCTCGTGTAAACGTCTGTGACTATTAGTGCAATTGCTACATATATTGGACCACACGCGTCACGAACTTACCGCTAACTTCCTTCTTTCCTTCCCTCCTTTCTCGCTCTCTGTCATCTTTGTTCTCCCTTTCCCATTTCCCTGGTGTAGGGTAGCCAACCGGACGTCATTCTGGTTAACCTCCCCGCCTTCTTCTTTTCTCTTTCCTTCCTTCCTTCCTTCCTTCTTACAAGAGCACTCGAAATACACCATCATGAAAACGTTATGAAATTGTAAAAATCGGCATATACTACTGTTTAAATACAATTTATGGAGTCACTTTAAATCAGCATTAATGAAATGAGCAAAATGATTAGCAAGGGACGCTTGCTTTTCTTTATTCGCAGCGCAGATAATCAAAGGACGTCATGGAACTTCTGAAGTGTGGATAAATATACAGCAAGGCAGGCATGAGTAACTTACAAATATAAATATCTGACATTTGACTTCGCAGACTTCATGGAGACGAGAACCGCTTGCGCCTGCTGAGTGGGTGCGACAACAATATGCTTTTCTCAGCAGTAAGCAGCTTCCAGAAGTCTTATATATGAATGCGAGTACGAGGCTGGCGTACAAAATAAAGTACCGGAGCTCATACGCGTAATTGTATTATTGCAGCAATGGCATGAGTGCTTTATTTTCACGTTTATTTATTTCGTGTCTCCTTTGCCGCGCTCATTCTACTGCTTCCCTTCACTTGAATGTGCCTCCGAGGCATTTTCGGATTTGAACTTGTGCATAAGTAAGCAATATGTGGGACAGAATCTTGACAATGTTTTCGAACTTACGCTTAACTTACAGTAGCAGGCAAGTCTGGCTAATAATGAATCATATTCTTGACTCAATCTAGCATTCCATAACTAATGAACGGTGGAGAATCATCAGCGAATGTGTGGGAGAATCATCAACTGCCCAGCTATGAACCAGATTGTTTTGAATGACTCGTCAGGTAACTGTACCCTCGCGACCAGTATGCCACTATATTACGGCGAACATTTGTGGGAAACGCTTCCAATACCTGTAGAGGTGTTTTACTCTCCACACGTGAGTATGGCTATCTGCAAATGCCCTCAGTTATTGTTGGAACATCTGGTTCTCTAATATTAATTATTTCTCTCAATATTAACGCAGCTCCCGATTACAAATCTGTTAACACAAATTAAGTAATAGTGTTGTTAGTTCAATTACACTTACAAAGTTCTTTCAGCAGTCTCTGGTTGGATCCACACTGCTCTTCGAATGAACAAACTGGAAGGCGGCTCCGCTTCATAAGTTAGGTAACAAAAGCTACCCTATTAAAAACCATCCCATTTTATGACTAGTACGTGTCGTAAACAACTGGAAAATGAACTTCTTTTCCAGCCTTGCCGTTTTGTTCGAGTCAGATTCATTTTTCCACCAGCACAGCATGGCTTTCGAAAGACTGTTTCATGTGAAACGCAATTGACTTCTTTCATACATGAGTTACATCAAATTTTGGATCGTTCTTGTTACTCGACTGTATTTTCTTAAATTTATCTAAGGATTTTGTCAAGGTGTGTCACAAAGCGCAGCTGTGCAAAGTCAACTAAATCTGAATCCTAACCTCCTTACAAAGAATGAGCATTTTCTAACAAACCACACTCAATTTCTCAGAGCTAATCAATATATCCTTCTTCCGGTGGAGTTCATTCTGGCGTACTTCAAGATACAGTTCCTGGCGTTCTGTTTTTTTCTTCTTATTTATGTTAACGGCCTTCCGGCTACAGTAGTCTCTAACATACATTTGTTCGCTGAAGACTGTGTTATATTTCGGCAAATAACAAATGAACCCGACATAAAGTAACTACAATTTAATTATTCCTAACTCATTAGCTAACTGGTATAACTCTTGGTCAATGGAACTAAATATTACCAAGTGTTATGTGCTGCATGCGCCCTGATTAGCTCGACACCAAACCGTTTACCACCTAAACAATGTTCCTGTAAAAACAGTTAACTCGTACACCTACCTGGGCATCCATATGCAGGGTGCTCAAAATTAAGCTTTATGGTTTTCTTAAAATTAGGCACTTGGAGGCACGCGAAGATCACCTTTGCTAATAAGTTATGTGACCAGGGGGACACGAAGTGGGATTATAATTATCGCTGTCAGCAGCCGAAATAACTAAAATTGAATAATTAACTTTTTGTTAACTGCAGTAAGTGGGTATGTTTGTATTGCAAAGTTAAAGGCAGTCGTGTTTCTACACAGTATCAGTTGGAAGAATTCTTCTAGCGTGTCTGTGCTCCGAGATATCCGACTGCAATTTTTTATTGTTCGCGTGATTACGCATGCAGGAGAGCTGGGATCGGCGCAAAGCTCCTCCCTGATGTGACGCGTTTGTTGAGTGCGGTGTTTAGTCTTACAATGGGGCGGAGACATTGGCAAAGATGATAACTGTCCCCCTTCCCTTCTCGGATGGCGAAATAAAAAATCGAAGAACCCTGAACCACTGTCGTAACACGCGACCGCGCAGCATGTAACGATGGCGGAAGCTGCCATGCCGAGATAATGGCGCGAGCGGAGAAGCCGGAGGATAGTGCGCATGCGTAATGGTGACTAGACGAGCGGGTATGCTCCTTGCCTGCTCTAAGCAAATAAGTGACTGCTGATTTCCAAGTACTGTAAGTTTTATTGAAATTGAGAGCAACAAACTGCACGTCACACCGCGCTGTCATATCTTGATTCCGCCAGCCGAAAGGGGAAGGGGAACAGTTATCGTAACTTTTGTACTTCTTCATTTGTTTTTATAAGACAATAGCTAATATTGTACGGCAATAAGTTTTGTATCCTGCAATGTTTTTCCATCAACGCGCTTATTGATTATAAATGTACCATATTTTCTACCACGCCCCTGCATTATGTCTCTGGCCCTGAGGCTACCACAAATAGAAACAGAACAGATAAACTGTTTACCACAAAATATAGTTCTAATATTTCAGATAACAAGTTGGAGAAAGAAACACTTTCTTCACTTGAAGAAAGTGCGAAGTGTGACAGTCTTGAACACCAACACCTGGGGAGGGAGGGCATTCTGTAAGGGTCCACCTATTGGACTGTCCATTTTGGCTGCTGCTGATTGGATGCAGCTTAACGAGAGAGGAGGAGACGAGTGGCCCTAGCCAATCAGCAGCGGCCGAAATGGACAGTCCAATAGGTGGTCTCTTACAGAATACCACCCCTGCTTATGCACTGTTATACTGGCTCCAGATACTGTACCAAGGAGTCAACAAAGCGAAATAAAATGAATACCCGATAACGGTATAATCACAAGTAAAGGAAGACGTGTCGCAAGCAGTTTCGTGCACATAGGCAAGAAAACGATGGCATATGATGACCATAACAATATCTCCACTGGCCGATATAGTCGTGGTAGCATGGAGGCAACTCTCACGATTTTATGATGAGAACTTCGAAATTAAAGCCGGAATGAAATGCCTCTGTTCCTCCAATGAAGGAGTGCCAATCGACTGGCAGTGTCATAAAACCAATTGGAAGGCAAACATTACGATGAATTCGCCACGTAGTGATTGTAAGTTCTGAAACTATCAGATATTTTCGTAATTTACGTTGCCCTACACGGACACATATGACCGAGATATTTTGACGAAATCAATTCTGCAGATGCTCCAAATGCGGAGGAAGATACATTAAAGATGATGTTAACATGCACCAGACTTCAGCCTGGAGCTAGAGAGGAATCATATACAGCGTGTAGCCAGCAAGTTTCATAACTGGAGAACAGTCAGTCCTATAGTTTCTTGATCTCATTTGGCGCCATCCTGCTTCCGGAGCAGTCGTTGCTGAGTTTGAGCTAACCAAGAGGCTGGAATATGGCAGCGAGAAAAAAAAAATTTTCGATACCCACCTACATTGGAGCAGTGACTGACCGAAGAAATGCAGCGAATTAGAAATGAAGTTGAGGTGTAATATACGGTAGCAAGAACTTATACCATTTCCGCTTTATGGTGAAGCGAACAAAGGAATTCTAGCAGCAATAAAGAGCACGCAACACAAGAACGCGGGAAAGGGACGACGCACCGCTGTCTGTTCCTTCCTAATGTCCTGATTTTTTTCCCGCTGTCTTTTTTCTGTTTAAGTGGTAAAGCAAGCAGCCAAAATGCATACGCTTCGGCACATAGAAAAGGCTCTTATATTGTTCGATATTTTGCTTACTGTAACGCTTGTAGAAAAAGCGTCATCGAATGGCGCCTGAGCGTTGTGCGTCGACACAGCTCATCGCCAGCGACTGCGCGCTCAAAGGAGCGCATTGACAGAGAACGATGGACAACGAAGAGGCGAAACGGTTTATCTTGTGCTCGCCAAGCTGCATTTTCCAGTGGCGTCGAGTGCTGTGTGCACGATCGCACAAACCTGCTTACTTGTACAGAGCTCTCTCGCACATGCGGCTCCATAGCGTCAGAGTTATATTGCCATTGAGCATCACTGGGCGGGACGAAAGCACCCAGAGATTAGCCTCGCAGAGCTTGTCCAGAGAAAGTGCGAAAGTGCGTCGCTAGTGAAATAAATTACACAAGGGCCCCGAAATCTCTCGTGTGCCGCTCAAAGAAGGACGCTGGAAGTCGAGGCCGCTCGCAGCTCCTGTGCTCAGCGTTCGTGGCTGTGAGCGCGTGAATCTTCGGTTGAAATCCTATTAGCCACGGTCCGGCGCCTGCTAACGTGGTTCGCTGCTAAAGGTGCAGGCGGCAAGTTTGAGATATCACGCCTCGGAAAGTACACGCCGCACTCGGCCGCTGGAGGCGTTGCAACCAGTTCTCGTATCATGCAAATGGAAAACACCCCCCAATCTTACGCCACTGTATGTCAAATCTACACTGGCTCACACTGGATAATTATATAAACAAGACGCAGAAATGTTAAGTAGACCAGACATCGTACTAACATCAGATATTTGCTATTTTCCTTTCTTTGGTGTTTGTGTGTGTGTGTGTCTATGTGCGTGTGTACATGTGTGTGTGTGTGTATGTGTGTGTGTGCGCGCGTGTGTGTGTGTGTTTGTGTGTGTGTGTGTGTGCGCGCGTGTGTGTGTGTGTGTGTGTGTGCGTGTGTGTGTGTGTGCATGTGTGTACGTGTGCGTGTGTGTGTGTATGTGCTTGTGTTGTGTGCGTGTGCATGTGTGTGTGTGCGTGTGTGTGTGCGTGTGCGTGTGCGTGTGTGCGTGTGCGTGTGCGTGCGTGCGTGCGTGTGTGTGTGTGTGTGTGTGTGTGTGTGTGTGTGTGTGTGTGTGTGTGTGTGTGTGTGGAAAGCTGAACTTTGTTACTAGTAAATGTTGGTTATTCTCACGCCTCGTGTTTTCTTTTCGTTGACTCAAGGTCTTATACGGGCGCCTTTGATGGTGATCGATGCCGATTGGACCCTAATTTCTTGCCCCGATTGGCTCCCTTCCGCAGCCTGCGCAAAAGAGCCAATCATGATGCTGAAATGTGATCCTATGGGGCTCAATCGCCGCAGAAAGTGCACCATGTGCTACTGATACAAAGTTATCTCGGCTTCTCCGTGCTGGTGATTTCATAATTCACTGCTCTTCAAATTTAACGGCGACAGAAAGTCTTGAGAGACTTGGCATTTTCCTGTTGTGAACATCACTTGAAATCAATTTGTTAGTCTAGTAAAACTTTGATTTGGGCGAGCTGGTTCACGGCTATTCAAAAGGCGCAGCGCGACTCGGACGGAGACCAATAAACACTAACCACATCACAAGCGCTGTTGATGTGCTTTTTCCTTCTTTGTCTCCATCCCAGTCACGGTGTGCCTTTTATTCGTCTAGGTGGGCCTATGAGCTTTCACATGCGGTATCTCTCCGCATATATATGTGCTTCTCGCGTGGTCACTGGCTTTGTGCTTTCACTCATGACATGTCACTTGAAGGTTTTATCTAGCCACAAGAACACTTACTTTGCAGTTCAATAGCACTGCAGCGCAAGTGGTTTTGTGGTTGTATGAAATCTCACTTAAACAGCCGGGGCTAGTGGTTATCATCACCGGCACATTTCATTATTCTACACCGAATTATTAGATGCGGTTAAAATGAGAGGAGATTAAATGAAATAATTTTTCTCTCCGCTAAATACATAACACATAGATCTACGAGACACAAACGGATGTTTTAGGTTCAAGGGCGGAAAGACGGCGCCCCTCATAAATCTAAATAAAAAAAACCTCGCAAACTAAACGCCGTTTCAACAATTACTTAGAAATTCGTTCATAAAAGTAAACAAATTGTTAATTAGTTGGGTCGAATGAAAATGCGAAGCCCGCATTGGAAGACATTTACGGTAGATAGGGCCTTGAGATTGGACGACGGTTAATTCCAGAAATATGCAGCATGGTGATAAGGGATGAAATTCAAATTGAAAACTTATTGCTTTGCTGCTATAGCACTGCAACGTAAGTGTTTTTGTGGCTGTATAAAACCTTGAAGTTACATTGTACGAATGAAATCTCGGCGCCAGTGACCACGCAAGAAGCGCATATGCGGAGAGATACCACGTGGGGCATATATGCCGAACTAGACTAATTGATTTCCGGTGATGTTCACAACAGGAAAATGCGAAGTCTCTCAAGACTTTCTCTTCTGTCGCCGTTAAACTTGAAGAGCAGTGAATGATGAAATCACTAGCACGGAGAAGCCGAGATAACTTTGTATCAGTAGCACATGGCGCACTTTCTGCGGCGATTGAGCCCAATCGGATCACAATTTACCATCGTGATGGCTCTTCTGCACAGGCAGCGGAAGGGAGCCAATCGCGGCCAAGAAATTCGGTTCCAATTGGGTTCGATCACTGTCAAGAGTGGCCGTGTAACACCGGTGTGTTAACCTTGAGTCAACGTAATGAAAGCGAGGCGTGAGACGAACAAACATTTACTAGTAACGAAGGTCAGCTCTCCGCAGTACTGCACTGAGCACGTTGTAAGTGATTCGGCTTTCATAAGTGCGGGTGACAGCGCTCAACAATTTTAGCATAGATTGCGGGTTATACGCGTGCGAGTCTACCCAAAGTGTCACTAAATAGCTGAGCCGACGCAAACTTGATTACTTGCAAGGCATACTTCATTGCATAAGATAAAAGGTATGTAATCGCACTTTTAGCATTGTACTTGTCAGCAACACTTAGGAACATCTGAGTAACTTGGGCTGCTGCGCTTATGCTCTGATGTATCCGCTGTGAGAAGAAAACCACATGCACATTTCCACGGGACCGGATGCAGTCTGCAGATGGTCTCGAAATTGACAGAAAGATTTATACGTAGAATACTATATATACACTGTGCAGTTAATGCGCACATATAACTAAATAAGCGCAAATGTTTTCTCTTCATTTCCAATCACTTCAAATTTCAATTAAGCTGCCCCGACATAATCAAAGCTGCTCTAATCAAATCACCAATGACCATGCTATTAAGCGTATTCTTGCTCGGGTTGCGTACCCTCGGCGCCATGTTACGCTGCTCTCAATTAGCCGTCGACCTTTTTCCTAAACTATGGTTTATCGATCCCTTTCCTTTTATCTGCCCACTGTGGCGGCGCAGTGGCTTTGGCGTTGCGCTAAGCCTGAGGGGGTGGGATGAAAACCCGGCCGCCGCATTTCGATAAGCAAACAATTCTCGATATGCGAAAACGCCAGTGTGCCGAGCATCGGGTGCACGTTAAAGAGCCCCAGGCGGCCAAAATTAGTCCACAGTCCACCGCTATGGCGTGCCTAACCACAGAGTGGTTTTGATACGTAAAACCACGGCATTTTATTTTCAAGTTGTTTTTGTTTTCGATTAACATCGCCGTGTTTACTCTGCTCGTCGCTATAGTTTTACTTGCTTTTACCTGTTTTCGCACTTTCGTGACACGCGCTCACAGTATAACATGGCATAATTGCCACGGTCACTGCAAAAGCTCCAGGAACAGTCCCGATATTCTTTCGCCAGTGATTCTGACGGCTCCCGGTAGCATGCGCGAACGAGACGTCGCTTTTAATTAAAAAGCCGGGGCTATCGGTTATCATCACCGGGATATTTCATTATTCCACTCCGAATTATTGGATGCGGTCAGAATGAGACGAGATTGGATGAAATTATTTTTCTCCACAAAAAATATACAACGCATAAATCTACGAGACACAAACGAAGGTTTCAGGTTCAAGGACGGAAAGACGGCGCCCTTCATAAATCTAAATAAAGAAACATACATGGAATGCTGTTTGAACAATCACATAGAAATCCGTTCATAAAGGTAAACAAAGGGTTAATTAGTTTGGTTGGAAGGGAAATGCGAAGCCTACATTGCAAGAAATTTACGGTAGGTAGAGCCTTGAGATTGGACGACGCTGGATTCCAGAAATATGCAGCAGAGGGATAAGTGATAAATTGAAATTGAAAGGTATTGCTTTGCTGCTTGGAACGTAAATATTTCTTACTGACGTAGAAATGAGCAGAAATAAAAGCAGACTAGCCCTTGTTCGGGAGTGTAAATGCAAATTTTTCATGCGATAAACTTGTGTGGTAGAACAAAAGGCGTATAATATTCCTAAAGCAGTTAGGACACCTTTAAAGCTATATAGTGCACAGATTATATTCTGAAGAACATCCTGATTATCGCAGATCCGGTGCCCAGACGAAACAGAAGTCGTGGCTCCGATGATGATTTGTACAAATGTGATGATGATATGAGTCGGTGACGATTACGTGCAGATGAAGAAAATGTAATGCAAATTATGTGCTCACACTAATTTTCCCCTCTACGTGGAAGCGGCCAATCTGGCCGCAGAAGTGTGCTACGAAATACGACGTACATAAGCTTTCAAACGAGGCACGTGCACAATCTCCGCCCCGCGACAACGACGGTCAGAGGAAGTACAAAGTGGCGAAATCCGGTAATTACCAGGTGAAGTTCGTTCAAGAATCCGGTAGGTTCCAAGAAAACGACTGTCAAATTCGTCACATAAACCGGGCACATGTACGTTCAGGAATCCGGTAGGGTCTAAGAAAACGACTGTGAAATTCATTACATAAACCGGGCACATGTACGTTCAGGAATCCGGTAGGGCCCAAGAAAACGACAAATTCGTCACATAAAGCGGGGACATGCACAAGTGTCCAGAGTAATACTTCGTCACCTGGGCAGAAAATCCCACTGCGGTGAGTGCAGTCGTAGTGGTGCTTGCGAGCATCTTGGGAGATGTTCGTGTTAATGCAGGCGAGGTAGCGGCAGTGGGCGAGGAGGCAAGCAATTCGGTCGGAAGAAAGGCACTGGCGATGAGACAGGAGCCGAGAAGAAGGATTCATCAAGGGCGAAGGCTGGTGAGCGGCCGTAGACAAGAAATAATGATCAAGAGCTGGTGGTACGTTCAGATGCAGTGTCGTACGCAAAAGTCGCAAACGGTAGGATGGCATCCCAGTTTGTGTGGTCCGCGCTGATGTACATCGAGTACGATGCAAATGCTCAGTCAAGCCACTGGTATTTGGATGGCAGCTGGAAGTTGTCTTGTGAACAGTGCTGATAGCTCGTAGAACATCGGAAAGAATGGAACAGAGGAAGACCTTGCCGCGGTCGCTGAGGAGAACGCGTGGTGCTCCATGGCGTAAAAGGTGAGGGAAAAGTTCGCAACTTCAGAAACTGTACCAACATGTGCAGAAGCTGTCTCAGCATAGCGAGTGAGATGATCGACAGCTGTCATGATCCAGCGATTACCGTTGTGGGTCAGAGGAAGAGGCTGGTACAAGTCTATTTCAATGACCTCAATTGGAGAGGCAGGACAAGGGAGGGGCTGCAGTGGCCCAGCGGGAGCAGATGTGGGCCGTTTGCGGCGTTGGCAAGGCACGCAAGAGGCGTTATGCCTCAAAGTGCTGGTATATGGTGATGACATCTGGTACGGTGGTAGGGTTCTGTGTAGCCAGGGCACTGAGACCAACAGTGTTGATTCCCTTGATGATGTGACGGATGCGGTCGCTTTCGGGCATAGTGTAGTTTACACGTCTCCACAGGGCGAGGGAATATTCTATGTAAGACATGTACGACTCTCCGGAAAATTGAACGCGCTGGTCGAGCGATTTTGGCGCGAATAGCAGGAACGCCAGAAATAGCAGGAAACTTCTGCGTGGAAGTGGTCCAGTCATGGAAGTCAGGCTGATGGCTCAAGAACCAAGTTTTAGCGACGCCAGGGAGATAGAAAGGGGCGTTGCGAAGTTTATGAGAATTGTCCCACCTATTGTAGTCGCTGACTCGACCGTAGTTCTCGAGCCAGTCTTCGACGTGTTCACCGCGTAGGCCAGCGAATACTTCGGGGTCACGCTCATGGCTGTTGATTGTCCAGACGGAAGAAGACTGGGCAAATACGGGGGCGTCAGTTGTACAGAATGGGTGTTGACTGGACATTGCAACACGTGGTGGTTTGATGCGATGACCCGAGCGGAGCTCCAGGGACAAACGGTGAGAGGACTTGAGGAACGAGGGGCAACTTCCACCACTTCTGACGAACTTCTTTATTCTAGATGATCCCGCGCCACGACGACAAAAAAGTCGCGGCTCTGATGATGATATGCACAGATATGAGGATGATACCAGTCGATGATGATATCTACAGATGAGGAAGATGCTATGCGAATATTGTGCTCACAATATGTTAAAATACAAAGAATCACTTTACTCCATACGTATAATTGATTACTGCGAGCTATAATGAACAACGCTTTATGACCTGTCGCTACAGCCGCCTGAAATGTCAAACATATCCGGCATTATCACTACACCGTCGCAAAGCCTAGCTAACCTATAAGTGGCAAGATGGATGCGTCAGTCCCTATTATGCTGCAACTGCGACAGACACCTGGAAGCTCGCTTGTAAAGAGCCCGCGGACACTTGCCGATTTCTTTCGAGCACGTGGACGCAATCAAGTTTTCATCCGACCAGGGCAGGTTTTGATGTAGGTTCTTCTCTCGAGGAGTTGGAGTGTCGGGAAGCCAAAGCTGAGAGAAAGAATGAGAGCAGCATTGCGGGCAAGTTGGTAATCCATTGCTTAAATGATATTGCGCGACATAAAAACGACACGGACGTGAAAGAAGACGACACACCAAGCGCTTGGTGTGTCGTCTTCTTTCACGTCCGTGTCGTTTTTATGTCGCGCAATATCATTTAAGCAATGAGAGAAAGAAACATTTTCCTCTTGCATACCGTTAATACATCCCTCTTCACCCGGCTATGTTTCTTGGTAAGTAACCACTTTTTAACACCAAGGCGGTCCTGGGTTTCTTCAAGGATGTAATTTTATATGCTATAAGTCCATTAAATTTGTAGAGTATCCTCATTTCAGAGGATGCCGCTGCGATAATTGTTTTGCACAGCACATGCCTCCAGGCCTTTGTGTTTCAAGGGCTCAAGGAGGCAGTAGTGCTCTAGCCAATCTTAGAATCTGATACATTTCATACATCGTATTATTCTTTTGAAATACATCCTAATGTTCATAGTACACGTCATATGTCATCGCGATAATGTTATTATACATATTTTACTTACTTTAGAGCAACCATTTTTAAGGCCCCTTTACAGCCACGTCACACCGACTTCACAGAACTCATAACTACTCTGCAAACTCATCACCACGGGCATGGGGCTCTTTGGCCATACTTGGCCCTGGTGCCGTTAAACATCAAACATTCATTCATTCATTCATTCATTCATTCATTCATTCATTCATTCATTCATTCATTCATTCATTCATTCATTCATTCTCGCGGAGTTTTGGCGAAAACGCCATCAGAGAGGCAGGCAGCAGCTGCTTAAGGAATGAGTTCTGGGGTTTTACGCGCCAAACCCACGATTTGATTATGAGGCACGCCGTAGTTCGGATTAATTTTGACCACCAGGGGACCTTTAACGTGCCCCCAATACACGGGACACGGGCGTCTATTTTTTTGCATTTTGCCTCCCCTGAAACGTTGCCGCCACGGCCGGGATTTGATCCCGCGAATTCGTGCTTAGCAGCGCAGCACCACAGCCGCTAAGCCATCGCGGCGAGTCAGCAGCTGCTGAAGCCATGGAATTGCTCGAGGCTAAATCTTTCCAGACGAACATAAAGACTGTCCGCAAGAAGGGGGCAGCGACTGTACAGAGGATCAGGAAGATAATGCGCTACTCTATAGGCTGGACACATGTATTCCCGTGTGTTCATTTTCTCCCGTCATTCTCTAAGCGCCAATCTTAAAAGTAATGAGAAAAATTATGCAGATGCAACGCTGACGTCGGGATCTACGCGAAGCAAAGCTTTATATGTAGATGTAGAGCCTAGAGGTTAGTGGCACACACCCTCTTTGATGGGTTGCCCAGGAACCGGATAGTTCATAATAAAAGAAAGAAATGCAAAAGAATTCAAGAAAAACTAGAGAATAGGTAGATTAGAATCAAGAGAAATACTGTAAATATTGGTTTCATGAAAATGAAAGAAGAAATGAAAGCAAAACATACAACAGAGCGAACTCAATCAGCTGAAAAGAAAATAAAAATTTATTGAAGAGGCCAACTGGTGCGCGTGTTTCCGCCAGCGCCCTTCTTTATTTTCATCTTCAGCCACCGCATAGCGGTGGCTTCTGCATACTTCCCTTGCCCTCCTAGTGGAAGGGGTGGTTAGGGGTTCAAATGCTGTTAAATCAGGGGACAGACGAATGTGCTGCTTTGTGTGGGCTACGCCCATAAGTTCTGTGAAGGGTCGCAGAGGCAGAGAGCCAATGAAGTGAAATGGATAATGTCTTCATTTCTGCAGTTCTTCTTCAGACAAGGGCCATGTCACTTCTCAAAGAAACCTTCGCTTTAACGATCCCACCATAAAAGTTTCAAGAACGACCAGGAATACTGAGGACTTGAACACGTTAGAAATCTTGCACATTGCGCATTGTTTGATTCCGCATTATTCCAGATTTTGCGCTAGAATGTACAGGTTGTATTCTCAACTGCATATGAAGGCAGTGCTAGCGCGGCTCTTCTATATTTAATGCAATACTCGAGACCTCGCAGCACCATTAATCAGTGAACCAGTGGGCAGCGCGAGTGTGCCTTGCTCGAGCCCGCGCCATCTCCTGCCGATACCCGAATACTGTACAAAACGCAGGAGTAGGACCGTGGGCAAGAACACCTTTTTGCGCAGCTTTCTTCAACGATTGATAATCACCCCGAAAGTGAGGCTGCATGCGCATGCGGTGTTTGAAAAATGATTCTACAAATCCCTTCCGCAAAGCCATATCGCGTGAACCGAACCATTGCCAGCGAAGACGAGAAGCTCGGAGGGACTTTCGGGCAGATTTCACGCGAACAATGAGGAGAGAAGATCGTTTTTAAAAGTCCAGAGACGGGCGCGAAACTTTCGACGTTTGTGCGCACCGTTTCTGCGGTGACTAACGGCGCCGAACTATCTGCGCGGTGAAAAACGGGGTCACCGCTGGGCGCCACAGATAGCGGTTCGATCTGGGTATAACCTCCAACTCTCTATCTTCACATGCTCAAGGAGTTGAAAAATCCAGCCGTGCCGCCGACTCGGGTGCGCGATTTCGCTGCACCGCTGTTAGCTCAACTGTTATTCGTTTCCAGCTCTTTCCTTTTCTTTCTTTCTACACCTGGTCACTTCCGATCCTGCCTTTTCACTACGATTAGTTTGACCGATGCATGCTACTCCGCTTCGCCGCTTTATACAATAGTAATCCCGTGGGCATGTGTTGAAGGTCGCCAATCCTTTCGTCGCCCGACATATCACGAGCGTGAGTCTGTTAGAACAGATTTCTCGATGTTGAAGGAGCGGAATTTTGATGCCTTGGCAACCACATAGCAAAAGAAAGGGCACCTGCAAGTATACACCATCAGCGTACGCCACAACCACGGCTTGTTGGTTTGGTTCAGCTTCGCGATGACTTATATGTTCTATCTCTCGGTACCAAGGCGATTACTTCTATACGAGTCACTCATCGGTCCCCCCATTACTTCCGTCCTTTCATACTACTTTTGGCTGACATTAAGACCATCCATATTTGTCTGTTTGTCTTCGTCGCTAGTAATCTAGTTCAGCGTCTTGCTTTCAGGTTGTAACCCTATATTACCACCCATCTCACACCGCCACCTATGATATCAACATGGCCGCTATTTCGTACTGGAAACCTAGGGCGTTCTAACGTAAAGCTATTCCAAACTTCTCTATTCTGATTCTGCAACAAGTTTTCCGCGATTGGTTAAAAAGTTTTTTGAAACACCCCCACTTCGCTTGTCTGTCACACGACGTCACGAAAACCGCGATAGCTCCAAATCTGATATGATGCGTATGCACTGATTATGCATGATTGTAGCAAACGAAAGAAAATAGTTATTTCCGATTCGAAGTCTTTTTGCCATTAGCACCTGGGCTATTGGTCAAAATTTTGCGGGCTGCACCGGCTTCACCTGACTGTCACGCGACATCACAAAACCGCGAAAACTTACCGCGTTAAAGTGACGAGAACGCGTTAAAGATGCATTAATATGCCGAACAAAACTAAATTTTTTTTCTTAATAGCCACTGGCTGCCCCGTTCAGAAAGGAATTAAAGATGGCTGCCGCCGATCGCTCGGGCACTGGTTACTCGCACCTACTGGGGAGCATGGGTTTATTTGCATACAATAGAACTTTTTGCGTGACCGCGTAACGTTACCGAGCACTTTCGGCACGTTTATGACCTCACTCTGCCAACTCTTCTTTGATGAGGATCCGTGTTAGCGGCATTCTTAACCTTTCGTTGCATCTCGCCGAGATTTTTGATCAACCACCTCAAACTAAGTAAGGGAAAGCGGACCAATCGCAGACGCCGGCACCACCCCTCTTCATCCGGTTATCGATATTCAGCGCAGTGGCTCGATCCCATCGCATCACTCTCCACTTGTGCGTGCTCCTCGCCTCTTGTCAGCCAATTAAATAAGACAAGCCGCTCAGTGCAGGCAATGTTATTCGTGTTTAAGGCAAACAAAAGTGACCTGATAAAGGTGGAGAGCGTTTGATAGGTCTTATCAGACAACCTTTGGGGCCCCGCCCGATGCTTACTTCATTGGTTACGCAAATTTGACGTCAAGATATTCAAATAAAAAACATATTGGAATAGTTTTACGTCATAGGGCCCCTAAATACACTAGTTTGAGCCAATACATCGGCAGGAGATCGCGGCAGTAGGCCGCGGCAGTAGGCTTTACAGGGAGTGTTCATCTGTCCTAAAGGTAAGAATGGACGGGCCTCTGCATTCATCCATCTGTCTTGCACGCACACATACTTACACACATACATACGCGCACGCACGGACGCATAATTTTTTTTTATTCTGGGGTGTTATGTGCCAAAACCACCATATGATTATGGGGCACGCCGTGTATCGTGCCGGGGTCATGCCGACCACGCCACGGGATGCACGCTCTGTTGCGCATCGACCAATGATGACCCATATAAGCGATGACAATAAATCCCGTAGCCACACATGCTGCTCTCGGATGCCTTGGTGACTGTCTCAATCTCTTCAGCCTGTCTGTGGCTGATACATGCCGGAAGAGGAGGGGGGGGGGGGGGGGCTCAAGGTTATTTATGACCACCTGGGGTTCTTTAATGTGCGTTCTAGGCATGGTACACGAGCTTTTATTCTCTGGAGCCCAACCACGAGTTAAGCCACTCAACGCCATAGCTACTAAGGCACTTCGGCATGTACATGCATACATACATGCCTGCATACATACGCACACAAGCTCCAAGCTTTCGCTTTGTCGTGGGTTCAGTCACGATCTAGCTCGAACAGGTACAGCCGCCAACGGGCCATCTGTAGCGTAAATCAGAAATGCGACCCAGTTTGATACCCACCAGCGTACAAAAGGTCGGAATGCCCTTGCTTACAGTCCAATTTCGAGAATGATGCTAGTAAAGCTTCCGACCTTTCATTGATCGCAGTAGTGCTGTCGACCAGCTGCTTCGCTCGAAGTATTGGAATTACCGGTGGAACCTCAAAGCGCCGGTCCATTGAAGAATTCTATCAGAAGTGCCGTGTTCTCCAGCTCATCAAGCTTTCAATTCGTTTTTCTCTGCCGAAAGCCGTCTGCTTTTCGCTGCAGTCTGGCCGCCGGTGGCGCTGTCTAATTTAATACCGAGACTCCGGACAAATGTGCCCGATGAAAGGCCGAAAAACTCCTTCGCTTCCACAAAGAGCTCCGCTCTCATTTTTCACTGAGGTAATGAACAAAACAGTTCTGCTTGGTCGGTGCAACAAGAACAACACCCACTGCAGTTAATTTAACCAACTACAGTAAATGTTCTTCCAGAAAGTGGTTATACAGGACACTATAATTCCGATGAAGCCAGAAACAAGCGGACAAAGAAGCAAACAAGAGCCATTATTTTAGAGAAATTCCGTCTGGTAGCGTCGTGCTGATCACGAAGTACAAAAGCGTACGGGTTGAAGAAAACTAATAAAACTAAAAAAATAAATCTGCGCGATACCATTGTTCCTCTTATGATCTCAAATTTTTATCGTGCCAATCGAGCGTCTCGCTTTCAATATCGTTGAAACGTTTACAGCAATAAAGCGCGACATACCACCGCGCTCTGGCGACTTTGTGAAGCCGTGCGAACACTTTGTGTCTGCTCGACGCAGACGATTCTTTTTTTAAACCCCGTTGTTCAGTATGATTAATCAATTTCCATACAGGGAACTCTGGCATTGCAATCGTTCAGCCGCTATGGGAATGATGTTTAGAACATGGATTTGTCAGACCTTCATACTCGTGACTTCCGACGTTATTGTGGCGTGGTTTATTGCGCTTTATTTGGCTTCACTGGCCTCAAATTCAAGGAATCTGATACTTTTTTTAAAGCGCATAGCACGATACGACTCTCCAAACACGCACAATCACTTCTAACTGCAGTGGTTCGGTTTGTCCAAGCGTCCGTGGCGTAATGTTTTCAATATCGAAATTTTGTGCTAGAGGTGCTGCGTTTGAATCGCGCTATCGCACAATTTTAATAATCTTTAATTATTTATAACGTAGCACAATGTCCCAAAGCCATTCAAAGGCAGAAGGACCTAGTTTGGATAAATCCGTCTACTAACTCTCACTGCCTCGCTGGCTGAGTCTCCCTGCTTGTAGCTTCCTTAGACACTAGCGCCACAGTTTCGTGTACTAATTGTATGAAACTCGATGCAGGTAACAGCAGAGAAATCGTGTACAGTATAGCAGTTATAGAGAGCGGAGCAGAAAGCCTGTAAAGTTAAGCTGCAAGGGAAGCATCAAGGTTACGAGCTTATGTCCCATTGGGGTGACAGTGAAAAGTGCCCCAAAAAGCGGGAATCAAGAATCAAACTCTTTATTTGGCTAACTCGAGCCCAGGAAGACGACAAAAATGTTGGCAGTCGTCAGTCGTCGAATCAAGTGCTTCCGCGTTTTATACGTGTCTCATCGTACATTCCAGAATATAATGGCTGTCGCAAGTGTACGTTCCAGAGCGTATTACAACACTTTCGCGACGCTCGCGCAGTCTCGTCAGACACGGCTCCTCTGACAGAGGATGGACGAAAACGTTCGAGAAATTTCGGGTGCTCGAGGAACGTCTTGTGCCGCGTAACAACTTGATAACGAGGATAATCCGGTAAAAGTGAACACCGGCAAAGATGGGAAAAAACGAGGAGCAGTAATATTAACGAACACATTGAACCAACAAACGTTTCCACTTAGCTAGTTATTTTTTGTGATTACTGTATCATACAGCCTAAATTTTAAAACGCGACCCAGCCTATTATTCTGATGCCTCTTTCGTGTCTTATTTGTGAATTTAGGCTGTGCAATAAACTCAGTGCAGCTGCATTCTGCTTGAATTAGTGTACGAAACTATATAAATAAGAATAAACTTTTTTTTTCAAATTTTTTTTATGCCAACTGCAACAGGCCTTAACGCAAATTGCAGATATTCAACGCTATAACCCAAACGTGCCGGCAAACAACAATATTTATACAATACAAACATGCGTCTCCTCTCTGCCAGTGGACAATAGTGCATCCGAAGCATCCTTCTTTGCACCTTTCGCTGCTTCTTTATCTCTATACGACTTCCTAAGTTGCCATAACGATTCACGCCCCTTTTGTCACAAAGTTTCTTATCTGAATTCTCGCTGGTATGCGCGAAACACCATTACACAAAGCCTGAAGTTCAGGAACTTCCTTCGAATAGCCCTCAAAGTAAAGCGTGGTGTTTGCGCACGCTTCACACACACACACACACACACACACACACACACACACACACACACATATATATATATATATATATATATATATATATATATATATATATATATATATATATATATATATATATATATATATATATATATATATATATATATATGAAGCCAACAGACAAAGCAACCACAGACAACACAGGGGAAATTACTTGTACTCAATAATTGAAATACCGAAGTGATAAGTTAATGGGAATGAAAGTGGATGAAAAAATAACTTGCCGCAGTTCCAGACCGATTCCACGTCTTCGCATTACGCATGCGATACTTTAGCCAAATGAGCTACGGCCGCGCCGTTTTTCCATCCACTTTCTTGGGTATTTATGTTTTACTACTACAGAACTAACCTGCATGGATAGATGGATGTTATGAGCATCTCCTTTATTGCCTATTTTATTGTCTATTTTCCTAACTATGTTAAAGATAAGAAAAAAAGAAAAGAAACCACTATAAATTACCATAACGAAACTTTCTGAACCCCTATCGTGAACTTTGTTTTTGAACGCCTCCATTGTTGGTCATTTCGCTGCTTTTTTTACACCGATCTTCCAATCACCTCTTACTAATCTCTATTGCGGACATGTTTCCTTTCCTCCTGCTCTCGCTTAACCCAAGGGCTTCAAGAAGGCCAGTGATTTATAAATCGACTGCTGGGCAGATATTTTCACATTCTGATAAAACATGCTCTATCGTTTTCCTAGTTTCCGAAGTGCGTGTTCTAAGACATCCTAATCTCGCTTTGAAAAGTAAAGAGCTTCCCTTTGAGCTATCATAAATTGTTTCTTTCCTGATTTAGTTTTTTCCTCTTAAGTAGTTACTCACGGCAGGTTCGTTTTCCATTGCCGCCGCCCATGAGATTATCTCACCCTCTCTGATTTTCCGCTTTACGTTCTTGGTTGCCATCTTGCTCACCATACACGCCGGATACTTGCTGATAAGCTTCCCAGTTCTTTTCCTACACTGTGAATCGATGTTTTTTCTGTACAGATACCTGAACACTCTCCCAGCTCATTTACTTTCTTCCACATTCCTCAGCCGTTCTTCATACTCAATTTTACTGCGAGCGTCCCTCACTTCAAAACTAGTCCAGCCCATATCACCTTGCACAGCTTCATTTGTAGTCTTCCCGTGGGCGCACAATGCGAGGCGTTCCATTGACCTTTGGTTGCCATCGAGCCCTGATTGAACCCCTGATTTAAAGCAAACAACCGCATTTCCAAACGTAAGTCCTGGAACCTTTACGCCTTTCCACATACCCCGGAGCACCTCGTACCTACTGTATCCCCACAGCGCCCCGTGTTTCATCATGGCCACAGTTCTCTTCCCCTTTACTGTTATGGTTTTTCCCTGTGTTTGCATATATCTATGGCCTTCGTTTATCCATGTGCCAGGGTATTTATATTCTCTTACGCGAGGTATTTTATGACCCTGTATTGTCACTGTCTGTTCCCTGTTTTCATTGAATACCACAACACCTGATTTCTTAACGCTAAATTTCAAACCTAACTTATCTCCTTCGTGTCCAAAGATATTAGCCAGACGTTGCATGTCACTTTGCTTGTTAGCTAGCAACACAATGTCGTGCGCATAAAACAAACCTGGCAGCTGCTGCTCTACTACTGTGCCCGCCTGTTTGTATGAGAGATCAGACTCGATATTACTTCCTTCTAGCGCCCTCTTCATCCTCACCATGCACATCATAAACAGCAGCGTGGTGATAAAGAGCACCCCTGTTTCAGTCCCTTGTTGATATGAACTTTGTCCTCGCTCCTCATCCCTTCCCATTCAACGCAAACGGTACTTTCTAGGTAAATCTCTCTCAAAACCTGTCGACAATCGTCACCTAACCCTTCCTCTTCTAGAATATTCCACAAAATGTTGCAGTCTACGTTGTCATACGCTCCTGTAATGTTCAAAAAGGCCACATATGATGGTCTCCTTTGTACTCTTGATATTTCGATACACTTAGTAAGGACAGATAAGTTATCATCAAAACGCCTATTTACTCTGAAGGCATTTGGAATTCTCCCAAAATGTGATTATTCTTTACCCATGCTTGCAGCTTTAACTTCCTTTCCTGCATTGCTAACCTGTACATAACCGATGTAATGGTTAACGGTCTATTCAAATGAATCCTGTCTTTCTGCCCCTTACCTTTATAAATTAAATTCATTATACTTTGTCGCGAACTCTCTGGTATTCATCTATCTTTTAAAGTATTTTTCCCACAGCTTTGACTAGAGTTTCGTTGCTTTTTGGTCCTAGTTCATTAATCAACCGAACGGGAACCTCGTCTAGCCCTGTTGCTATGCGCGCAGGAATCTATTCTTCGGCTTTCTCCCAGTTGAAATTTGCCAGCACCAGCTCCGTTTCCATCTGGTTCTCCTTCATGCTCTTTTTTTCTTCAAGTACAACCTCCTCATTGCCTTGGAAAGATTCGGCTGTTGCTTTTCGGATGTAATATAATGCCGCTTCCCCTTCCAGTTAGTTTCCATCTTCGTCTAGGGTACGTTAATGTATTGTTCTAGACTTCCGGCCTAATAATTTTATGTGGTTCCAATATATTCTAGGTGCGGCCTTCTTTTTCTCACGTATTTCTGACAACCAGCTTTAACTTTCACCTTTCATCTTTGCTTGCACCAGTACTTGATCCATAGATTTTTCCTCCCGGTATATTTCCCATTTTCTGGCTACTTCATCCTGCGGTAACTGCACTTTTTTGCCTGCCTTTGCTCTCGGGGTGCTTTCTGTCAATTGGCGATCGCTTCTCATACCTCCCTGTTCCACCAGCTTTTCGGTTTCTTTTTTTCCTTCCCAATGCACACGTTGCTTCTTTTGTAGTATCTCTGTCGTTATTACACTTAGAAGCCCACTATATCCCCATTCTTTGATCGGCCATTTGCCAAGTTCTTCCTCGACTCTTGTGACTATATTTGTTATTTGTACAGTGTTCAAATTTGGACTGGCCATTATGCGCTCCTTGCTCTTTTTCCGAACAGCATATCCCATTTGCAAAATGATGCGTTTGTGGTCACTCTCTATGCTGCTATATCCTTCCTCGTCAATGACCATTTCTCTTATCATTAATTCCTTCTGTCATCAGACAGTAATAACTAGTCGAGTGCCTGTTTCCCACTTCCCCGTGGTCTGCCCGTCACACTTAGGCCCTGTACATTAGGAGTGTTAGCCAGCGCCATCACTCACAAGCCTTGGCGAACATCCTTTCTTCCGCAGGTGCCATGGGTGCGTGAACTTTTTGGGTGAAGGCGACTGGTCAATAAACCCACACATTCTACCAGAAGGCGCTATATACAATGAGCTGTGGTAAAGCGTTTGTGTATCCTCCTAGACACTGTTTTAGTGCAATTAAATTCAAGGTATTGCCTCCTTGCATGCTAAACGGTCGACGAGGCCTACATGTTTGCATTTTTGCTTTCTATGCTTTCTCTGTTTTAGATCGTGACCTTCGTCAGAAGCTTTGCTCCCTGTATGTATCATATTCCGTGAATGAAACGCTGTCCCGAAGAAAATGACCTGCGGAACAGCCGCTGCGATAAAGCGTTCTCTTTCTCTCTCTCTCTCTCTCTCTCTCTCTCTCTCTCCATATATATATATATATTTCCGTTTCGATTATCTCCCGCGTGTCACGATCTCCGTCTTTTGCGATGAAACCACACTCTGTCCATCTCGAACTGCGTCCACACGTGTTGCAGTGGGCAGAGAGCCACCTTGTTTTGCGCAGTCTACACTGTACATGTGTTCTTTCCGCCTTTCATTTACGTGTCTTCTGTAATATTTACCACAGGACAGGTGAATCTGGTATACTACGTTGTTTGCACAGTCTCCTGGTTTATTTTCGTGTTTGATAAGGCACCATCGACTGGGCTTAGATGATATTTTGCACAGGTTGCGTAATTTTTCTGGAGCAGAGAAAACAACTTTGACATTCCCACACTGGGTGACCTTTTTCAGATTGCGAGCGATTCTGTGCACGTACGGAATTCCTGCAATGTTTTGTCTATACCGCGTTGGTCTACCTGGACTTACATTCGCCGCAGACAAAGAACGGCGCGGCAGACCTTCGGCAGCAGAGCCCTGTACAAGACTTTGATAGCCTTCCGTAGTTAACCTTCCAGATTGCTCAGGAAAGCTGTCGATCATTTTGTGTTCGCAGGATTTTCCTAGGGAATTTATAAAGCATCAGCTAACAATACCACGTTTTATAAGTTTAGAGCGCGTGATGTAAAATGGAAGAAGTGGCTTATTGCTACGTGGGTAGTACATCCAGCAAGAGCGGCTTTCATAAAAAAATAATGTCAGGGAACCTTATTACACCTTTCTCGGAAAATTCATGGGTGGTCTAAAATTTCAACTAAAAATTCAACTAGTGGTCTTTCTAAAAATTCAACTAGTGGTCTAAAACCTTTACGCACTGTGTGAAAAACTACAAAGGCATCAGACTTGTACGAGCTGGCATCACTCCCAAGAAAATTTTAAAAAGTACTCAGTGTATCTAAAAATAGCTAGTACGTAGTATACATGAACGCATCCGAAGTAGATCTGTCAAGCTTTAATAAAGCTTCGACTGGGGCTAGTTGGTAGGGAATCGTTCTGCTTGCTGCGCTATACTGTTTATACGAAGAACAAAAAAGGGACAGACACACATGCGCGCAAGTTTTGCTAAAACAAATCACCGATGATGGGAGCAAAACATGATTCGATGCAAATGCCTTCTTCTTGAAGGTGAAGTTTACCATTAAAATGTATGTGCGTTGACTTTAGATAAAAAGGAGGTAATTCTAAAAAGTCACCGGCACTGATGCCGGACTCAGTCTGGAAATTTTAAGCGCCGAATTCATCAATGCAATGAGGTAGTTAATCATTCGGTATAGAGCAATAAACGCCCTTGACGTCAACTGAAAAGCCAAACAGGTTTTCGTTGCATCATAAGCTGGCAAATTTCTGTATTGCACCACAGTTTTTTTACAACAAAGGGATCATCCATATTTATACAATTATGGCTCTTCTGTAAGAAAAGAGCGACACACTTTTGCCAGGTGCCACTTTCTGAAACGATAAGGCAAAACGGCACGTCAACTCAAAGAAAACATCGAGAAAATCCTCTTTTGAGTTGGACATGCCCTATAGAACCGATTTGAGGTTTAACCTGCGACAAATACCCTTGGCTTTGCCTTCGATCTTTTGCGATGAAACCGTGTTGTGACTACCAAAAAAGGAAGAAACCGTGTGTCATGCCTCATCCCGATACAAGTGAACTGACATAACTGCAAAACCGGCTTATTTCTCCGCTGGGAGCACACACAAGGAATGTTCTTTTAGAAAACAAGTAACACGTCTTGCCGCGAATTTTGAAACAGCAGGCTCACAGCGGTTCAGGACGTCGACACCATCTGCTATGCAGCATTTGTGCTTTTGCCCGGAAACACATCGGGAGACCTCCCTGACAATAGCCAGGAGCTCTGGCGGGCAACACTTCGGCTCAACCGCGAACTAAGGTTCCAGAGAAAGCACGTCAGTCACAGTCTGAGGCAAGTTCAAATTTTACGGTGTGTTGATCGGGCACCTGGGCGATGCTTGGGGTTTGGCAGTTATGTCAGTTGGGTTGTATCAGGACAAGGCACGACGCACGGCTGCTTCTTTTTTTTTATTGATTGTCCCAACACGATTTCCTTGAATAAGAGCAAAAGCAAAGCCAATGACATTTGTCGCAGTTTAAACCTCGAATCTGTTCGCAAAGGCATGTCCAACTCGTAGAATGATTTTCTGAAAATTTTCTTCAATGTGAAGCCCCACAAATAATTACATGCCTATTAGGCTTATCCTTTCAAAAAACCGCACCTGGCAAAGATGTGTCGCTCTTTTCTTACAGAAAAGCCTTAATTGGTTGCAAGTGGACGATCCATTTCTTGTGAAAGACTAGTGCAATGCTGCAACTCATCAGTTCACGATGAAAAGCATGAAAGTGTCAAGCTCAAGAGATTAGATACAACTCGCTGAACTATCAGAAGTTATCAACAAACAGAAAGGAAGAAATATTTGAAATTATAACGTGGGAAAATTGAGGAATGTGTAAAAAATTACCGCAGGACGAAAGCAGTAATAAGGAAACTTGGCATAAGACAAGGCAAGATGTATGCATTGAAAGATAAGCCGGATAATGTCAACAGTTATTTAGATAATTCAGTAAGAGCAGCCGAATAATTCTATGCTGACCTGTACAGTACCCAAAGCAGTCACGCTACCTTCATTGTACAATTCATGTATGACTGAGAAATAACCAAAATGAAATGAAAACAAAATAACCTTGAAATAGCAGTGAAACGATACGGAGTCTCCTTCTATGACTAACGATAACGTTAAACGCGCTCTGCAAGACAATGCCTGGGGAAAAGTGACAGAATAAGATCGAATAACATTAGGTTTAATCAAAGATAGCGGAGATATCATGCTTGGAAAGCTTGCAGCCCTTTATACGCAATGCCTCACGATTTCAACATTACCATAGCGCAGGAAGAACGTCAACACTATATTAATCGATAAGAAGGGATACGTTAAAAAAATTGAAGAATTATAGTCATATTATGTTTCAGTACTCTATAAAATATTCACCAAGATAATTTCCAATAGAATAAGAGCAACACTTTACTTCAATCAACCAAGACAGGCTAGCTTCAGGAAGGGATATTCTACTATGAATCACATCCATGTCACCAATCAGTTAAATCTGCTAAATCGATAAATCTGGGGAGTGTAATCAGCCTCTCTATGTGGCTTTCCTAGGTTATGAAAAGGCATTTGATTCAGTTGACATACGAGCAATCATAGAGGCATAGCGTAATCAAGGAGTACAGAAGGCATACGTGACTATTTTCGGACATATCTACAAAGGTTCCACAGCTACCTTGGTTCTCCACAAGAAAAGTTTCACATTAACTTACCTGTCAAGAAAGGGGTCAAGCAAAGAGACACAATCTCTAGTGCTATTCACTGCATACTTAGAAGTATTCAAGCTATTAGGCTGGGAAGGCTTAGAAGTGAGAATCGACGTCGAATATCTCAAAAAACTTCGCTTTGCAGATGACATTGTCCTGTTCAGCAACATTGGGAACGAATTACAACAAATTATTGCGGGTGCTAACAGAGAAAGTGTAAGAATGGGGTTGAAGATTGATATCCAGAAGACAAGACAATGTTCAGTAGCCTAGAAAGGGAACAAGAATGCAGGATCGCTAGTCTTCCTCTAGAGTCTGTAGAGGAGTACGTTTACCGAGTTCAATTACTCACAGGGGACCCTAATCATGAGAAGGAAATCATGAGAAGGAAATTTCAAGGTTATCAAAGAAGCTCGAGAACAAGCTAAGAACCACGCAGAGCGATGGAACGAAAATGTTGGACGTAACGGTAAGAGACAGGAAGAGAGTGGTGTGGATCAGAGAGGAAACGGGGATAGCCGATACTCTATATGACATTAAGAGGAACAAACTGAGCTGGGCGAGCCATGTAGTGCGTAAGACAGATAACCGGGGGACAATTAGGGTTGCAGAATGGGTGTGAAGAGAAGGGAAGCGCAGTTGAGGATGGCAGAAAGCTAGGCGGGGTGATGAAATTAGCACATCTACAGGCGCAAGTCGCATTCGGGTAGCGCAAGACACGGGTAACTGGATTAGTAAGATCTTATAGATCATACAGCGCTTGTATGTGGTATCTGTTTCCTTGTGTCCTCGTCTTTTTCGCGCTGTTTAACCTCAGTTCTGGGTAACTGGAGATCGCAAGGAGAGTCCTTCGTTCTACAGCGGACATAAAAATACGCTGATGGTGGTGATGGTGATGGTGGTGATGGTGATGGTGGTGGTGATTTGATAGTGTAGAACCGTCATACGTCTTCCAACGCAAGGTTGGGGGAAGGTCCGAGTGGGAAATATTCTAAAAATACATTAGGGGTCCTTCAAGGATACACTATGCACGGAGACCGAGGCTCCACACACCTCAGCCCATAGGTTTTTTATTTATTTATTTCTGGTACCTCAAAGGCCACTGAGCAGGCGTTGCACGGGTGAGTCGTTTTCCTACATTAATTCTTGAATGAAGTGCTTGAAGTGGGTTGGCTTTGATTCAACCGTGGTGTTGGCGGGAAGGTTATTTCCTTCTTTTGACGTCTATATGAATAATGAGAAAGCACGGTAAACAGTACAGGGTTGAGGTTCGTTGTGGTTGGTGCAGCTTGTGAAGACATCTGCCCAACGGTCGATTTAGACACCACTGGCCTCCTTGAAGCCCTTGGGATTAGTGAGAGCAGGGGAAAAGTAAACATGTCCGCAATAGAGATTACTAAGAGCCGACTAGAAGATTGGTGGAAGAAAAGTAGGGAAATCACAAAGAACGGAGACGTACAAAAGCAAAGTTCCCATAAGGGGGTCAGGAAATTTGGTTGAGAGTGTTCATCGCATCTTTTTTTTCTTTATTAACCTAGGTAGGACATTAGGCAGTATAACAGCAAGAGCTTGGTGGCGCAACGCGCCGCCCCGTTTCATAGGGGACGCTCATAACATACATACATACATACATACATACATACATACATACATACATACATACATACATACATACATACATACATACATACATACATACATACATACATACATACATACATACATACATACATACATACATACATACATACATACATACATACATACATACATACATACATACATACATACATACATACATACATACATACATACATACATACATACATACATACATACATACATACATACATACATACATACATACATACATACATACATACATCCTTGAATGGTAGTAGGCTGGTGCAATAATATCTGTTCGAGGCTATCTGTGAAATAATTTGTGGAATAGAGAAAGAAAGGCCACTTGGTGGCGTGATGCGAAGCTGTGGAGATTGTCTTGTGATTTCAGTTTTAATGAGCTAGAAGTATATGAATAGTAAGAAACATACATGATAGAGTGTGTAAGCGCGACTAAACGAGGACGTAGAAAGAAACAAATACCCAGAGGCAGCACTGTGTCTGTGTGTCTGTTTCTTTCTACGTCTCTGTTCAGTCGCACTTACGCACTCTATCATGGATTCAAATCGACTAGCCCGTCAACGTGTTTTAACCAAGAGACATAACTTGTTTTGCGTGATTTTGCACGCATTCAAGCACGTTAATATGGTTATGCTCGTAACGATCGCAAAGTGAACATGCGTATTCGAGTTTAGACCTGACTAGGGACCAGTAAGTTAGAAGGTTGAGAGATGGTAGCGCTAATCGGGTATTACGGTGAACGAAACCAAGAACGCAATTAGGTGCATCTGTTATGTCGCCTATGTGCTCGCGATAAATATAAATCAGGGGACACGCTAATTCCTCAGTACTTGTAGTTGCTAAGAAAGGAGATCACAGAGCCATATATTAAGTATTTGTGAGTAGGGTAGAACTGCATTTCCGGAAACAGCTAATTTGGCCTCGTCGTCAGAGCACTCTGTCAAGCCACGAAGGCAATTGTGAATTTCCGTCGAAACAGCGGACTCAATTCGTGATTCTACGACGTGTTTGCAGTCATGTACGTAAGACTTTTCCTCAACTATGTCATCACAGTTATCAGCCTTACGTTGCTAATGCTGTGTTTCCCTTTACTACAACGCTTCAACGTTGAATGGATGGCTAGAAAGCACTTATTCAAGCACACCCCTCAGTTTTAGTAGCTTACTTTATCTTTTTCTGTACATGCGTAATTGCGCTTTCAGAAAGTAAGAAGTGAGAGAAGACAATAATTACCTGTTCCTTTCATCTGTTCGCTTTATACGACGGCGTCATGGAACAGGGTTCATTTACGTGAAATTGTAGAAAATGATATAGGGATACTGAAATCATACAAGCATCATGCGAGATAGAATCGTGCTGATGGAAGCATTTTGAAATATAAAAACATGAAAGATAAGTAAACAGCTAAATTTGCAGTGAGGGTGGTCGTTAATGCTTCATACAAAGCTGAGATATAAAAAGAACAAGTAAATTACTTGCCGGGAAACTTCCGCACAAATATGCGGTTATCAGCTGAGGCAGCAAAAAAGACGTCTATGGTCGTCCTTCTTCATTAAGCTATGGCCCAACTTGTTAAAGAATAAGCAGTGCCGAACAAATTTGTTGGGTACTTGAGGGGTTGACTCCCTTCCTCATTAGAGCGTCTTACGAGCGTCTTCAAAGCTAATTTGGTGGTTGCCGCGTGCTTGCGCCTGTCATTAGCGTTTATTTGTGGAGCCCTGAGACGAAAACGAAAGACTGGTGGGCGTCTTCATTACTGCTGCATTACTGCGTATTCTTATTCACGTACGACGCGCTTGTTTTGAGTAACGACGCTTCAGCGAAGGATTGATCGGGATCACAGCAAAGAAAATAAGCCTAAATTAAAGCAAGCATCGAAAATGTTTCCATGGAATTTCTGCGCCGCCACGGTTTTTCAGATTGAACTGGGTTTCCTTCTAAGTCCGTCGTCCTTGCTTGTTTAACAGGGATAAGGGGGCTAGTTGGTGGTCGTTATTGGAATGCATCATGTAACCGCACAAAAACAAGGGACAAAGAAGGAACACACAAGACAGGCGCGTAACTTCAGCTGTTGAAGTTGAAGTTCCGCGCCTGTCTTGTGTGTTCCTTCTTTGTCCCTTGTTTTTGTGCGGTTACATGATGCAGTCCTTGCTTGCTTGCTTGAAAGCCTTTATTGAATACAAAAAGAGAAATTGAACCTTTAAGGGGCTCCGCAATGGGTGGAGTCCCTATTCCGGGACCCCATTGCTACGAGCCGCCAGCTTAGCCCTCCGGACCAGGGGCTTTTGGGCCTGAAGGTCCGAGCAACCAAGCAGCGCCGCCTCCCACTCCTCTCGGGTTGGGTTAGGGTGGAGGGAAAGAGCTGAATTGAGCTGACAAGCCCAAACCATGTGGTAGATGTCAGCCACCTACCCACAGTATTGGCACTTGCCAGTGAAGGAACAATCGAAATGTTTCAAGATTGCCGGGCACAATAAAGTGTTAGTGAAAAGTCGAATCAAGCTGCGTTCATTAGCCTTGCCAAGCCCTTTTGCAGGAGTTGGGTAGTGGCGATGCCTATCTTAGTAAAAGGTCGTGATGTCTTTTAATGTAACAAGAAAGCTGCCTTCGGATTTCAGGTACCCATGGTCTAACTGGGACGCCCGGTAGATGAGTGCTCGGGCCGCCATGTTTGCGGCTTCATTACCTGCTGGGCTCTGGTGGCTCGCAGTCCAGACCAGGCAATGGGGGGTAGGATCAATTCCCCCGTTGCTATAGTTCTCCAATATTGGTTCCGCTAGCGGGGTGACCCAACCAGCTTCATAATTTCGACAAGCCCCGCGCGAGTCGGTTATGATATATTGAGACCGGGGGTCAGAGGCAGCTATAGCTACTTTTTCTGCATGTGTTGAGCCCGAGGCTTTCAAAGTGAGCCCATATACTTGCTTTTCCTCGTGGATGACCGCTGCCGTATACCACCCCCCGCGGCGTGGACCGGCCACATCCACTAGAAGACTCCGCATTTGTTGCCATAGTGGCGTTGCAATTGGCGTCCGCCCTGGCCTGGCGACGACCACTGTTGCCTTCTCTTTCCATCTTTGTAGTCGTCCTTGCAGCACCTGACTTTGCGGTGCGTCAGATTGATACACCTTTTCCAGAGAGATCCCTTCTGGTGTGGATGTTTGAGCTAGTTGGTACATCTTCACTTCGTATTCAAGCATCTTGACTGCGTAAACGAAGACAACAAAAAAGTGTCTGACGATTACAACACTGCCTAATGCGAAATTTGAGCTCAGCTGTGTACGTATTCTCATTTGGTGATATATTGTGGCAAAGAATATGAGACCGAAATTACCGCACCGACTGGCAGCGGGCCAATGCCGTCAGCGCCTTTGCAGAGGGAGGGACAGTATGGGAACGCTGGTATGATGAGAGTCATCGAATCCAGATGTGGAAGCCCACGGCGACGAACGCGAGAGCGGTGTCATGAGCGCGTTCGCGCGTTTATATCCAGGGGTGCCTACGCTCAATCAGTGTTAGCCGTAATGTCTATTACGGTCGCAGCCGTCGCAGCACACGCTGTGCGACAGACGCAAGGCCCACGCTTCAAGGACAAGCAGATCGCGTGCACACGCTCGTCACGCGCGCACGAGCAGCATGCATGCTCATTCTACAGGTTTTCCCGCTCAATTTATTCCCAAGCGCCAGTCAATTTATTCCGCGGCAAATAAAACTTTCTCTCTCACTCTGCACCAGTCAGCTTAATCCAAGCGCCATTCAAATTAATCCAACTGCCACTCATTATAATTCGAGTGCCACTCAATTTAATCCAAGAACCATATTAATTTAATCAAAACACCAAAACGAGAGGAAGACGACGGAAAGCGGATGCGTTTCACGTCGGCTCCGTAAACTTCGAATGATTGCCGGAGGTTTTTTTACTGGAACCACGAAATTCACATCTCAGAAGAAGCAGGAAGACCCAAGGATCATCTGGGCTCCTAATAATCCAGGTGGACCGTTTCCAGAAATCACTTCAAACAGTTTGCCCCGCCGACCGGGAAGCCTTAGCCTAGCGAGAGCATCCCTCTCTCTGGACTCACGGGCGGCGACTTAGGGCTGTATAGGGATTCGCTTCTCACCTTCCACGAAGTCTTGACACATTATCAACTTGCTCGGCGGGCCTTTCCGCTACCACACCCTAAACTTAATAGACCACAATCGTCGGCGTTTCGCATGCTTCAGACGGGGTCATTTCCCTCCAGGGGCAGATTCAGTCACTTCGCGCCTAACGTAGAACCCCACTGTCCAGACTGTGGGGAGGCGTACTGCTCCTTGTCCCATATGCTCTGGCAATGCCCTGCGTTACGCAGCTCATCGCTAACCACTCTAACCGACTGGGAGGCAGCCCTTAAGAGCGGCGACCTCTCAGAGCAACTACGGGCTGTCCAGAGGGCCTGCGACAGGGCGGAGGACCACGATCTTCCGACCCCGACGTGGGTGCGGCCCGCGACGGCTACGGGGACTCCCTGAAAAGGGGGGTACCCTAACGCCGGTTCCTCAGGACCATTAATAAAGTTCTTTGTCTGTCTGTCTGTCCCTCTCCCCATATATCAGCAGCCACGGCGACCGACGTGCTGAGCCTCACTCCGCGATCACAGCCGGAGAAAACCCCTCTACTCGTTTCTCGCAGAGCATTAAGGTTGACATGCAGGTGCTAAGCGTAGATGGCGAAGATATTCAACCAGAAGAATTGGACCAAGGCCATTGGTTCGAAATTAAAAGAAATCATCGAAGTGACAAAAGACCACTTCAGCGAGCTCACGAAGCTACTTGAAGCAAGAAAAAGGGCAATCGGCAGATTCGACAATTAATCGTCGGTAGCCGAATGCCACAGTTGCTAGTAGACGACTACAGGAAGCACCGTAAAGCTTGTGTATTGAAGTTATGTCAGCTTCCCTACAGTGAAGGTGTCTATTGTTGAAATCTGGCCGATCGCGTCCGCGCGTAGACCAACAATTCCTCATACGTGGGCCGATCCCAAAGATAGTGAAATGCCGGGCCGACCCGAGCGGGAGGTGCATACAGTTCGCCATTAAGGGGCCCACATACACAGCTTCGCTGGTCATCCTTGTTCAGAGAGTGGAAGGGCACTGAGTTTTTGCACAATAAATTTGTTCTTGACCTGACGTTGAAGAGGAAACACTACTATTCGAACTAAAACAGACGACATGCTTTTGCATCACTGAGAGGTGCGACGCTTCCATGCAGGTGACAGGCATATGACAAGCGTCGGACATTGTGTGATCGTCATGAGTGGCGTACCTCCACACTTATGTAAAGTGAATATCTTGAAAATTGGTGTCATGAAGCAAGGCAACGTGCAAACAGCGGGACGACCAAGAAAGATGCCCGATGAAAAGAAGACCAAATGCGCTCGCGTTTCTGCCGTGGATCGTTTCCGCATAATTGATGCGTACCGACGTGGTGGTGACTTCAAACAGCTGGCTGGGGATAAATATACAGAATAAATATAACACTGAGAATAAATATACAGGCTATACGCTCTATTGCCCCAAAAGATCGCGATATAGCCGAGTAACGTGGTGGTTCGTCAAAAACTTTTGGCCGAGATGAGGTGGAGACCCAGCGTGGCCTTACAGAAAAGAATCCATCCTTCACGCTTCCGAAAATCAGGATGTCTTTGACAGAGAATCTCCCAGTACAGAAGTCAGCAAATCGACCATCCATTGACTTCTAGATCGCCATGGTTACGCGCTTAAGTTAGTAACCAAACAAATTGATTCGTAAAAACTAGTCGCTCATTCTTAACATATCCTACTTATCAATGTTGGATCAACGTTCGAATTACTTATCATTTGACATCCATGACACTATGGTCTTTAATAGCAAAAGAACACTGAACTGTGCTTATCACTAGTGATCACTAATCCCTCGTCATTATCAGGTTGCAATATTATCAGAAAGAATGCTTTTTCAATAACATATTGACTGACATCCGCGACTACGTACACGATTGATGGCAACCGCTGTCAAACCAAATAAAGTTATCCGTGATCACAAGTGACAAACTTCTAGCATATTCTAGTCATTAAAATTGAATTGGCATTTCACTCACTTTTAATTTGATACCCATGACTTTATGCTGTATGAAAGTACGAAAACATCGAACTAAGCTTATCACTAGTGATGAATAATCACTCTGCATCATCAGTTACCAACGGCAGCAGAAAAAAGTGTTAATTTAATGACATTAGGATAAATACTAATGATGGCGTGCATGTACGATCGCCACCACTGCCATGAATAAATATCTGAACCGTGATCACTAGTGACTACTCCCTAGCATTTCCTTGTTATCATAACTGAATCGTTGTTTAAAAGAGTTTTCATTTCGCACCCATGACACTATACCGCATAAAAGTACAAGAACATCGAACTGAGGTTATCGCTAGTGATCATTAATGACTCTGCGATGTCATTTAGCAATGTTTACTGATTAAAACAATATTTGATTTACACTTTCATTTAAACAATTTACGACGTGCAAGAACGATGGCTGCGACTGTCACCCAACAGAAAGTCAATCATCGTTGTTTCAGTATCTCATATTTATTATAAGCACCACCGTTCAAGACGGACGTCTCCGGCATCGTCTTTAAGTGAAGCGACTATCATATACAGAAGCATCAAGACTTCGACAGTAGCTTTCATGCCCGCCGAAGCGATGGTAAGCCTGAATGCTATCTCCTGACAGAAACTTAATGATTTCTTCTTCAAACTTGCCCCAGCGCCAATTCAAGAGGTTTGCGTGAACGCCTGGAAAAATGCGATTGCCGTTGACACAACAGATGATAAGACGGTGCAAACTCTGCTTGACTGTGGGGCCCACAGTCAAGCAGTGGGGCCCACAGTCAAGCAGTGGGGCCCACACGTGACCCTACATACCAAAGGGTACACATATAGCAGCTGGTGTCGTATCTGATCTCGACTTGGACCTCAAAGACGACATTTTTGAGAGCATGATCGTTTGCACGCCACCATGCAAAAAAAAAAAATAGCGTTCGAAGGCTGGACTCGTTACTTTTTGCCTGTGGAAAGCTGCCTAGTCACATAAAGGCTGGACTTGTGCGCTATCCTGTTCGACCTTTTATGCCACGGTACTTACAATGCCATAAGTGTTTTAAGGTTGGTCCTATTCAGAGATCTGGTGTGTGCCAAATGCGGTGGGAATTGCCTTGTAGATTACTGTGAAAGTTAGGCATATCGGTGCCTTAAGTGTAATGGTGAAAATTTAGCAACGGATACAGGATGTCTCTCATTGAAGAATGAACGGAAGGATCTAAAAGAGAAAGCCAAAATGAAAGTAGCAGAAGATGAAAACTTCCGTAGCCGCAGCGCTGCTCCATAGACTGGAAAAGCCGCGCGTTCACAGAAAGACAAAGACACAACGCATCGGAAAGTTGGGGAACGGACCTTCTGCCTCTCAGACTCATCGTGGCCAGCACTGCATCGAAATCGTCGGAAGAAGTCTCTACAAAGACTTCGACGACCGTGGAAAGCACTGCAAACATAGGACCTAAACTGGACTCAGCCAACGACGATGTGCTACTCGTCAACCTTCTGAAGATACTTGCCATCGTCATCAGGTCTCTAATCGCCGGTCGTCAGACACCAGCAGCGCCAGCAGCAGAGCAACTTTTGGAGGCCTTCGTTCCAGTTCTCGACGGCCTTCTGTAGACGTTCTACCGAAAACAATTTTAACAGTTCCCCGCAGCGTCGCCCCTTTGTGCGACAATGAAATGTCAAGTCGATGCTACCGCGGCACGCTCATCTAGTTCTTCGACTCATCGCTATGAAGACTCTACCAGACGTTATAGCGCTTCAGGAAACAAACGTAAGGAAAGACAAATATCAGCTACCAGGCTTTGTGGATATCCACAAAAACACTCGATGCGCGGTACCAACTTCTGGCAGTGTGTGGACGCGCAATGCTTCAAAAGCATCAGTATACGCACGTGCTGACTTCGATTTCGTGGTTCTAGACACAGAGGGCATCTGTGACGATGAGTTTGCATGTGTAGCTGTTCCTGTGGACCTCAGGGGTGTGTCTACGACGGTGGCAAGCATATACAACAGGCCTACACGTTCTTCAGATACCTCACTACTTGAGTGCTTAGTGTCTCGGTGCGGTGAATCGTTTCTGATATGCGGATATATTAATGCCAACCTTCCGCGATGGTGTAGCCGTCCCCAAGACAATCGTGAGGCAGAGATTAACAAGATCATTATCAAGAATGATCTGCAAATACTGAATGATGGTTCACGTACATTTATAGATAGAGGAAATGAGTATTCCACTATATGCCTAGCGATATGAACGAGAGATGTGTGCTTAGCCTGGTCATCTGCACCTGACCCACGGAGCTCAGATCACCTACCCATTTGGTTAACACCAACACATACTGCGGGTCGCCAGGCTGTCGTGTATACAGTGAATAACTGGGACAAGTTCCGTCAGCTGACCTCTGAGGTACCATCTCAAGACAGCCTCTTCAAACAGATGAGTAAGGGCTTAGGAGAAGCTACAGTACAACGACGGCGGAGTATCGGTGAACCAAACGCCGATCTAAAGCTTTTGCGGCTCCACGCATGTCGACGGCGCACTTATAGGAAGGCACAGCGCTCTAAACGATGCACTGACATGACTATGTATAGTCGCATTAATGCAGCCATACAGCGGCATACAAAACAGATTTGACGAAAGAGCTGGGAAGCCTTAGTTCGCAGCATTCTAGAAGGGGTTTTAGAATTGTATGGCGTATACCGAAGGCTCTCCGCACTCCTGAAATCGGCAAGGATCCTACGAGTGCATCGTGCATAGCGACTGGCCAGTCACCAAACGTTCTTGCGGAGGCATTTGCAGACCTTTTCGTCTCTCCTGCATCCGGTGACACCACAAATGGCGACCTTGCTTCTTTTACAAGTCACAACACCATAACCGCTTCCTACGGTCCAGCCTGCCTGATGGACGAGGCAGATAATTAAGGCATAAGACGATTATTTTCGCTCTTGCAACCGCAATAATTTCGGGTCGTCTGCTGCGCTTTGTGCTTAATTTTCTATTGGAGCGCCGGATGAAAGTGCGCGTTGGAGGATTAACTAGTGAGTACCGAAATGTGCAATGCCGTGTCCCACAGGGCAGCGTATTATCGCCGCTTTTGTTTAACACCGTACTCCCCGCGCTTCCAAGTCGTTTGCCTCTGGACAGTGACTTCCCTGTGAGCATGGCTGCCTACGCAGGTGACATTGCTCTGTGGATAAGCGGCCCTTGGCACCTTGGTCCGCTTCGGACCTTGGGTGAAGTTGGCCTGCACATATCACCTGCTAAATAGGCTGCAATATCATATCACCCTAAACAACGCGCTCGTCGAACAATGAAGCGACTGTACCTCGACGAAACGCCTATAAGCTGGTTGTGACAACACCGTTATTCGGGGTTAATGGCTGGGAAGTGATTTCACCATTAGGAAAGGCCACCAACCACTGGAAATGTATGCGTTTGTGTACTATGTCTACCGCGAGAATTGTAGTTTCTTTAAAATAAAGCCGATATGATTTCTCCCTCCCACATCGATTTCAACAACGAGCTATTCTGTTACCATGCTATGCTCAGTATTCAGTCCAGTGAAAACGTGATGACAATCTCTTAACTTGCATCGAGTGTCTGACCTCTCCTAAGTGTCACCAAGAACGCGTTGCAAGAGCACGACTCACCACTTCGTCTATGACCCATGCAAAAAAAAGGATATGTAAGAACAATAAACACACTTGAATAGACCACAAACGAAAAGTGTTTGTAATGAATCGGGAAAATACCAGAGATGCAGAGTGGCAGCTTATCAGTGACTGATAACTACACTGCTAAGAGGGAAAGTTCCGCTCACTGCAACGCTTACGTTATCGGTGTTTAGCATGAAGCCGATAAGGGCAAGGTGAATTGCCGTAACGGGATGAAATTTCCATGTTGGACTCAAGTGAGCGCTTCTTGCTCGGCTGGCTGAGTCAGAGAAAGAGAGGGAGAGAGAGATGAGGAGGAGGAGGATGAGGAGGAGGAGGAGGAGGAGGAGGAGGAGGAGGAGGAGGAGGAGGAGGAGGAGGAGGAGGAGGAGGAGGAGGAGGAGGAGGAGGAGGAAATGAAAGGCATTGCGGTTCACTAGACTTTATTCTGTTTGCTGCCCTACATGTAGTGAGGAGCATGAGGGAGTAAACGAGGGAGAGAGAGAGAAGATAGGAGTTAACGTTAATCACCTGCATTAAATGAAGAACAATGTTTCTACTCCCGAGCACAAGGTCTGGTGACTTGATATAACGGGAGAAGCGCCTGCACGCCTTTCTGGGCTGGTAAGTGGTGAGGCCAGGCTCCAGAGACCTTACACCTTCGGCCCGAGGCCGGTCGTCCAGTCTGCTCAAGGTGTCATTGAAGCGGGAACAGTGTACGAGGAGGTTGTCAATAGTCTCTTCACATCTATCCTGAGCGGACTTAGGTGAGTCAGCCACTCTAGTGCGATAGATATATGAATTCGCGAAGTCTATTCTACCCAACAGCCGACTCTGCACACTTGCGTAACGTCGTACGATGTGTGATGGTAAGTGCAACTGCGATCGCGAATTGAGGCTGTTTGGAGGGCCTCAGAGTGTTAGAGTGTGTCAACGTGGCCTTACGCGCGAATTGGCGAAGCTGTCTGGCAGTGCCCACACTTGAGATTGGTGCGTGTCGGCGCCCCGGCGTGGGCACATTGGCAGCATCATTCGCAAGATGTTCGCCAATAATGCCACGAAGTTCTGGCATCCACTAGGCAAGCCCGCCTGTGTCGGTAAGACATGACAAGAATATGCAGGACTGTGACGCCGGCAGGGAAACTGTACAGCAATATGTTATAATGTTATATGTTATAATGTTATACTGTTATATTGCATCGCAGCGACGATGCGTGCGACTGTGACCTCGGCTTGCTAGCCACATAAAAATTCATGTTAACGCATGGACGCACGTGATTCGGGAAGTCAAAGCTAATTTCTTAATGGAGTTCCTAACGTTGGTATGCATAGTCAGTGTCCGTGGCATCTTGGCAGCCTACTCCTATATAAGGTTACGCTGTCGTTGGTTCGTCTGCAGGCCGCGAATTGTGGACGTGTATAGTTAGCGGGTTTCTGACTGTCGAATAAAAGGAAGGCGGTTGAAATGCTCTCTAAAAAAACGTGTCCTGTATGTAAAGTGTTGCCGCAAGACTTCAGACCTGCTGAACTGGTGGCTTGCACTATCGCAGTAAAGAATTTAAAAAGAAAAAAAAAGTGAAAAATGAAATTGAATATGCAACTGTCACAACATCGATAAATCTCATTCGCTCTGCTAAAAATCACATGGTTAGAGTGACTTAATTATATGCAAACGCTTGTATCCGACAAATAGCGTGCGAGGGAACTAACAGATTGTGTTACAGGTTGCAGTAATGAGCGGAAAAGCTGCGATGACATCTTTTTCCAAGAAAACAATGCAACTGATAATTGTCTTGCTCGGGTAAATGCATACATGTTGAATGAATTATGTCTGCAGCAAATGGGAAGCATAACACTGAAAGGAAAAACTTAAACGAAAATTTATCGGGCTCTTTTTGTAGCTAATCAAATGTATATCGCGGAGCATAACCTCTATCAATTTCTTCACAATACGCTAGCACGTTATCAACCAGCGATCTTTCCTCTTTTTTTTTCGTTATTTGAACAGTTCTGACAAAAAATGGCTGTGGCTTAGGTAAGGTTAAGCCCAGGATGCGAAGCATACTAGCCTTTATTTTAGTTGTTGAACCACTGTTTAGCCTGGTGAACTGCTGTACTTGGCTATATTTGGTTCGGCTAGACGAAGAAACAACTCATGCATTACTGCTTCGCCTTCAAGAGTGGAATGCGACAGCGTTCCCGTCGACTCGCCAAGGGGTGTAAGACAATGGGCTACAGGGCAGCGACTACGCGCCTCGCATTGGACGCGGTGAGCGTCGAGCAAAGCAGCGTTCGGCGCGGCAACGAAATGTGCGCCTGAGCAAGAGACGCACGCCTTAGAAACAGCTCGTTTCTAAGGCAACACCGCATTCACTAGAGGCGCTTTTGTACCGCTTTGAAGCATCGTACTCGTGGCTCAGTGGTAGCGTCTCCGTCCCACACTCCGGAGACCCTGGTTCGATTCCCACCCAGCCCGTCGTGCAAGAGTTGAGCCGAAGCCACTTCTCCTCTGTCGTGACGTCACGGTGTCACGTGGTTTCATGGCGACACCGCCGCGCCTGAGGAGCTGGGTTGAGCTCTCGTAATATGCTTCGCATAAAAGCAAGAAGTTCTGTCCACGAGAGAAGGCTATGGTCCGTGACTTGCTGCACATAATTAACGAACGCCAGAAAGAACCACTCCGTGAGGCCTGGCTTTTCGCGTGCGCCTCCTCTTACCTGTTCTATGAACGCCGTCAATCAAAGCGCGTTAAATAAGTTCTACGACCTCATCGCTCTCGCGACAGGCACCGTTAACAGCCGGTGGTCGTAAAACACCTGCCTCCATGCGTCGCAGGGCGTTAATCAGTGTCGCGCACGCGGTGAGTCATTGCGACACCTCTGTTGGCGTCCTGCGCAGAGGTGGCGTTATACCTGCAGCTTTGTGACTTTGCGCGCAAAATCGCGGCGCTAACGCCACGGACGCGCGTGTGAGTCGCGGCGTTGTTTGCTCGCAAGATTGTGCGACGCACGCGGCGTGCGCCAGACGGGCCAGCCGGGTCAAAAATAGCGGCCCGGCGATGTTTCAGAATGGCTGGCCGACGTCGCTGCGATAAACGAGCGCTCGCATCCGGCGACGACGCCTCAACTTTTGCAGAACATGCGTGCGCAGCGGGGCAGAAGACAAATTTGCGACCGTGCGTCAGGAGTGGACGCGTTGCGGTGCCGCTAGACAGCGCGCGCCCATGTAAGCCGGCGTGGCGCGCAGTTCGTAAGCGTAGCGGCGCGGGGAGAAATAAACGTAAAAAGTTACAGAAATGAGTAGCGGCAGGAAGGAAGCTTTCTCAAGGTCCAATTGTGGCTGTTTAATATTTTGGCCCACATAAACTGGCAATTAACCCGCATGCCATTCTTCGTGCTTTCGCATTTCTTTCTCTTTCTTTCATTATTGTTATTTCAACTGTGTATTTTTTAAGGCCAAGATATTTCTTCTCACACGTCTAAGGTAATGAAGTATTCATCTGAAAATATGAATGCTATAAGGGCCACATTTGACGTACTAACCACGTTCTGATCAGGGGCGTTCAGACCCTTGCTGAGAGAGCGCAGACTGGACATACTGTAACGTTCACACTAGCGCGCAGCACTATAGGTGGGAAGAAATTAGTGGCCCTGACTCAAAACAGCACAACGCGAGTGACACCACATAAGAATGCGCTCAAATTTTTCGGCGTGTGCAAATTAGTGTGCGCGCTAACTGGCAATAATATGTCTTAGTTTAGCTATTTCTCTAAATTTCTACATGCTGTATGAATGAATCAGTAAGGTTCCAAGTTAACATTCATAGCACAAATTAGTCTTGTGCTTCCGCTATGTTTGTCAAAACATGGCAGTCCAGAAACACTTCACCTAAAATTGAGGCCTTGAAAATTCGGTATTAAAGAAAACATCACTCTTAAAATTGTACTAGACCAATAAATACCATGTATATCTTTCTTTCTTTGTATCTTTTATTACACGTTCATGATTACAACACATGAAAATAGGCAAAACTGGTTGCACCAATAACCAAAGGCTAGAAGGGGGTCTAATCTAATGTAAGTAAACAAGAAATAAATATTCCATAGCAAACAATACATAATAAATCCATTTCCGGTGAGAAAGAAAATAATCGCGAAAAACAGAGCACTAACTGCGAATCATTATAAGGTATTACATAACAGGAAACAATGCTTGATAATACTATTGACATCACCAATACAACTGACATACAATCGACATGGTGCTACATACACTACAGCAACAATATATTAGAATACTAATACATGATAATAAAGATAAGTGATGCATACCAACGACACTTACAGTGACGAAAAACAAATGTTTGAATTTATGCAACAAAAAGTTATCTAGGGCAAACATTACGTGCCAATATTTAGGTTTAGGTGTTTTTCTTAAGTAGGTATTTTTGAAGTGTACTTGAAAATCCCTTTGTTTCTTTTATTTGGCGGGTGATCTCGTTCCAGAACTGTACTCCATTAAATTGCAGTAGTCATTCTCCATAAGCACTGTTAGTCAGCGGAACATTGAAATTGTGCAACATTACGCGTCTAGTTAGACGGGATGAAGAAGAATATGTTCATGTATTAAAGGGGTGCCTATGTTCAATGACGCCATGGACAGTAACAGCAGTTTAATGTTGTCGTAAGATGTCGAACCGTTAAATTTTCATTTCATGAAACAACGGCGCATTATGTTGATCATATGTAGTGTTCTAAGGGTCCGCTTCTGTAGTTTCCGTGTCGGTTTCAACGTATGCTTTAAAGACCCATCCCCATGAATCGACGCGATATGACAGGTGACAATGAAAAAAACTAAATGTAGAACTCGGAGAACATTACTATTACAAAAATTCCTAGCCATTAGTAGCATATTGCACCCAGATCTTAATTCAGCGCATACTGAGTTGATATGACTTTACCAATTTAGGTGGCCGTCGAGAATTACACCCAAATATCTGAAATCTGACGCCTTCTCAAGCAGACAGTTGTTTATTGTGAGGAGAAAAGATTCAGTACATAAAGGTCTGTAATGGGAGCGGAAAACTGTGTATTTCGATTTCTTTAAAAAAATTGTTCATTTGTTCACTGAAAACCACTTACAAATGTTTCTTTTTTTTAGTTTTGCATTCGTTCTATGTTCTAGTTCACATAAGTTGTTAACAGTAACTATGATCGCCGTATCGCCAGCGTACATTATCATCTCCGCGGAACTTATTATGTTTGGGAGATCATTCACGTACACCGAAAACAGTAAAGGTCCGAGAACGGATCCCTGCGGCATACCTGTTTTTACGTTACGTAGGGAAGACGAAAGATTGCGCATTATGAACATTTGTTGGGCGCTCGCTTATGTAACTAGAAAATAAGTAACAAATTTTGCCACGGAAACCGTAGTGCTTAAATTTCATCGGCAAAATCTCGTGCTCTACTGTGTCAAAAGCTTTCTTTAGGTCAAGGAAAACTACAGTTGCAAGCAGGTCATTGTGTAATGCCGTGTAAATTTTTTCTGCTAAAGTTAGCACAGCTGAAGTGGAGGGATGTGATCTCAATCCACGTTGCTCAGGGCAAATTGCATGGTATTTTTCTAGAAAGATGCGTACACGTTTTGCAAGAACATTTTCAAAAATATTGTTTATAATACTCAAAAGACATATAGGTATGTAACTTGAGGGATCAGAGCGATCGCCGCCTTTATACATGTATATCGGTACTACCTCAGCTTTTCTTTTTAAAACAAGAGCGATACATAGATGTACGCTATGAGTGGTTGCGTACAGGTTGCGTCTGACGAGCAGGAGGTGGAGGTTTGATCGCAGCCCCATTCCGGCGGGGCAGAATGCAAGAAAAAAAGGCTCGACATAGCGTGCATTGGGCGCGCGTTAAAGAACTCCGTGAGGTCAAATTTAATCCCCCATAGCACTGGCCCTCACACAAACCAAAGCTGCATACGTGATCTGCGACTCGCAAACGGCAATTCGCAATTTTGCAAATGGGCGCATCTCGCGAGAGGCGTATCAGATACTCCAGCGACATCCCATACACCAGGGAGAAGCCGACGTTGATAACCGAAGGCATTTGCTATGGATCCCGGCACACACTGGAATGAGCACCCCCAACGAAGCGGCTCACGGCGTTGCTCGAGGCCTGACTCACCGAGCAGCATCGGAGGAAGAGCCCCCGCGGGGTACTGCAAACGTCTGGGCATGGGAGGATCGTATGACCAATTTTCACGACATCACGGCACACTACCAATTACAAAGACGCATATACCCATTCCCTCACGCTAGGTTAGACAGGATGCAAGCAGTACACTTCAGACAAATACAGACTCTTACAGAAACCCCAGACTCATGCACGCCATGTATCCAGACACTACAAACAGATGCACGTCGTGTGGCGAGGTTGCCACACTAAATCACATGTTATGGGAGTGTCGGGACCTAACAAACAAGTCGAGCAGTGCCGACCCCTCCGTCTCTTCCACCGCCAGCCTCCGGTCACGCTGGATGACCGCACTGCTCAGCTCTGACCTGACAGCACAACTCTGGGCCGTCCAGCGAGCCGAGGAAGCCGCTTCGAGACAAGGTCTTGGAACCGCGTCCGCGGCGGGTGCCCAGACCCACTAAAAAGACGCCGGACTCAAATCTTGTTGATTTGAAATAAAAGTTTACGCTCACGACAACAAGGCAGAAGGCGATATGCAAGGTTTTCTCTCTCGGCGCGCTCCTTCGGCTATCACGTCGTGCCATCGCTATTGTTCCCTCCTCGCGCTGCGACCGTATATGGTCACGCACACTTCCTGGTCAGATACGCTGCTTAGAGGGTTAGGCAGCGAAAGGTGCAAACAACTAGAGAAACGCATTCTGCGAAAGGGGAAAAAGATTTTAAAAAGCGGTGAAGGCTCAGTGCTTTATTCCCTCTCACAGCCAAGGATCTCGTTACGTGCCGTGCGAGACGACGCCGGCCGGCTCTTTCTTACCGAGTCGCCGGCGGGGTCGCTATAGCCACACGGAATTATAATGCCACTGTGGCCCCACACAGATGCCGCGGCGGGCTTTGGTTGAACCTGCATTGCTGTGCCTGACGCGGACAATAAAAAAAGAAAGGAGAAACGAAAAAATAAATATGAACGAGATCGGGGCTTCCGAGTGCGATGAGACCGTTAATTATATTGTAATGAGGGAAACAAGAACGACACTTTGGTCTGGAACGTCGCACGCGCGTCGGGGCGTTTCTGTCTTAATGAACGGCCCGGGTTAAATTACGCCGCCCTCGCGCGCGACACCGCGTCCACGTCCTCGACACGGACGTGTGTTTCCGGGGCTCACAGATACCTGTTCGCAGCATATATTCAGCCTTCGCGGAGGAAGACGCAGAGATTAGGGAGAAAAGCAAAGCGTTTCAGTTAAATGCGCCGCCCTTTGAATTACTTTATTTCTTTATTTTTTTTTCTTTTGTCGTTACCGCTGCAATATTGCCAGGATTAGCCGCTGACATATTAACATAGTTGCCCCTCTGTATATCGCCAAAAGTAAACATGCTCTTTCGCTGGGCTGTTTTTTTTTTTCAGCTTTAGTGTGAGGTCTTTCGCCACGGCTGAGGCTAGATTAAATGTTTCCGTATGTTCGTAAGGCACAGAACCCACGCTGTCGATACATCTGTATTAGAGTTCTTTTTGCTCGCTGCTAGTTTTTTATTATCGAACTTCGGCGCAACCGTCCGAAGCTCTTCAAACCATATTTTTGGTGTTGTGGCCCCTCTGTGCAGTCCAGGCTAATTTAGCCGAGTGGAAATTAGTGTTAGTTGCTCACATAGCCATGACACAGTGTCATAAGGTGCACATACGAAAAACCCAAGAGAAAGAAGGGGAAGAAAATACTGAACACCATATGCGCAGCTCGACTAGGAGGTACAATGTCAGCGCCCGAAAGTTTGTAAATTAAGCCCTACCTTTTCTCGCCTCCCCCCCCCTCCCCCGCAGCTGTTTCTTTTTGTGACCTGGCAGCCTATATACGGATGCTTGAACTTTTCATATACAGGCTTCTCTCTGCTTCACAAAGGTGCTCTAATCACACAGAAGGTTCAAATATGTCTGTCATAATACAAGCTCAAGAACATGTGGTGCTGGCCGGGTAGCTAAAAAAGAAAAGATTTGTCACAAGCCCATTAGGATGAGCCTCCGCGACGTTTCCTTCTTCCCTAAAAAAAGAAAAATGAAAAAAATAACGAGGCTGTTAGCACGTTCGAGCACTAAACAAAAGATCTTCAGATATTTTTATTCACACAGTATATGTAAATCCGTATTTTCAATCACAAATAAATCATTGATTATCGTAGGCCCTCATAACCTTTGCAGGTAGTAAAAATGCCTGATTATCCGAGCGTACAAATGATTAACGGCTCTTGATATGGCGGCTACAGCAAATGATGTTCGAGCTGTGTAAAAATGCAGTGAAAGCGACCGTACTTTTCTCACAGCTGAGGAAGAAGGGGGAGGGAGTTCTATAATGGCTACTGAGCATGAAGGCGCCTACAGGTCTCCAGAATAAGGAGGTGACCTTTGCGATGGCGGCTTTTGTCAAGTCTTTGTCATGACGCTATTGTAGCGTTGTCCACAGCTCCAAGCCATGTAAGCCTACTTCCCAGGATAACATTCTGTGGCGCCTTAGTAGAACACGGATAAGCTACCTCCTAAACCCTTACGCGCTCTCTGTCCAGGATGATGTTCAAGAAGAGAGCACCGCTGAAGTATAGGCGTGGTCGGCCGAGGTTTAACAACAACTGTACAGAACCTGTTTCATTAGGAGAAAAAGCGTAAAACGCAAGTTTTTGAGCTGAATTTCCGAGACCAAGAGCCGACAAATGTGCCTAAATTGCAGAAACCGCTCCTTGAGCTATTCGGGCTAATCATTTGTGCTGCATAAATGGATATTCAGGTTACTTTCTACGAAACTCTGCAGCTTTCGGTACGCCAGTCTACCTTTACAAAAATGACTTTAAACTGTCTATAGAAAGTATATAGACTTTTTATAGACGACCTTGCCTTTCTATAGATTTGGACTTTTGTTGATACAAAGTCTATAGACAGTCTATAGAAAAAAGTGGATAAGGTGTATATTGCTTCTTGTCTATTCCCACTCTACGTAGCTCTTCAAACACGCACGCACGCGTGCACCCCCCCCCCCACACGCATATATATATATATATATATATATATATATATATATATATATATATATATATATATATATATATATATATATATATATATATATATATATATATTAATTTATTTATTTATTTATTTATTTATTACACAATAACCCTAAAGGTCCTCTAGGGAGAGTATTACATAGGGTAAATGTTACATAGGTGAGGTGAACAGTGCGTAAATGTAATTACAATGGAAAAACAAAACTAGGAAAAAATTAGTTACAGTGCATCAACGTACAAACACAAAAAAATAATGATAGTTATCAGCACAGCAACTCTAAAGGATTTGTACAATATGTGACACTGTCGTGGAAGCTTTGGTTAACGGCACATAAAAAAAAAGAAACAAAAAAAATGTTTACAAATCAGAGAGTCAGACGTGATATACTATGTATGCATGGTACTGCGTAGAGCGTCAGTAAATTTTGAGGCATTTGTTTCGGTGACAATGTGCGATGGCAGATTATTCCATTCTTTCGCGGTGCGAGGTATAAATGACTGACCAAATGTGAGGCAATGACACATTATGCATTTTACTTTGCAAGAATGATCCCGACGTGGAAAAATGGCTGAGGGTTCACACATGAACTCGTTATGAAGAGATACGTGATAGTAGAGCTTATGGAATAGTGTTAAACGAGATATATTACGGCGAAGGGACAAGGCTTCAAGCGCGGCGCGATTTTTTAATGCTGTTACATTGGTTTCTCGTGAATATTTATTTATTTATTTATTTATTTATTTATTTATTTATTTATTCATTTATTGCTGCGCGACCGGCCGCTCGAGTCATATTGCGTCTAATCGCGGGCTTCTTCGCGCCCGGAAAAACACTCCTATGGAGCACGCGTTGAACAGAAAACTGTATCGGGAGTTTCTAATGTTGCTTTACAATTTTACCATTGAGCATTTTCATCTAATTAGAATAATTGACAAATTAATTAACACTGTTTACCTAATCAGGGGAATGCAAAAAAATAATGTGAGTGTCTCCAAGCAATGATAATCAACATTACCTTGGTTCTCTCCAGCTATGTATATATAGGCAGTATTGAAAAGTAGCGATGATACAGTCCCATGTGTCACACCATGAGAAATATGCCCATCTTCGCTCAGAGTACTTCCGAGCCGGCCATGGATAACGCTTTGGGAAGAAACTTGTGGACAAACTGTAAGGCCTAGCCGATAACCATTATGGCATCCACTTTACTTATGATACTAGGCTATAGCACACAGTTATAGTCTTCGAAGCGCCAATGAATACGGTAAGTGCAGGAACGTAGTCCTCTTTCTGGAGTTCAATGTGGCTTACTAAATCCAACACAATGATTTGCGCCCGAACCTCTGGCTGAAGCCAGTTGCGCTTGACGAAAGTTTTCTTTTTTGTTCAACTAATCATTTACGGTTTTATAATTTATTGGTAACCGCTTTCAAACGGGGCCGTAGCAACAGTCACCTAGCCTGCTTGATTTAATTATGTATACTATGCATGTTTCTCATTCTAGCATTTTGTATACATCTCGTTAATAATTTTCTTCCTCAAGACTGCTCTATGTACCTTGTACCGCTACGTATGCAACTGCTACATGGCGGACAACCTGGTGTAACAATATGCAACTGCAATGCAAAGTGCGTACATATGGACACTACGCTGTGCGCATCTGACTAAGCGTGACAAGTGACACAATACCATGCTAATGATGATGATGATGATGATGATGATGATGGTGATGATGCTTTATTGGCATCCCTATGAAACGAGGCTGTTGCAGTCACCTAGCCTGCCTGATTTATTCAGGTATGCTAATCATGTTTTCTTTCTAGCATTTTGGTATACATCTCCTCAATCTTCCTTTTATTCCTCAAGACTTCTCTATCTACCGTGTACTTCTACCTATGAAACTGAAACATGGCGTACCACCTGGTGTAATTCATGTAACTGCAATGCAAAGTGCGCACGTGTGGGCACTACGCGGCGCGCATCTCGCATCGCGTGAGAAGAGGCACGATACGATGCTGCTGCAGCTGATGATGATGATTTATTGGCATCCAGTTTAAACAGGGCAGTGATAAATAGTCGCCCAGCATGCTTGATTTAATCAGGTAAACTACACGTTTTTCATTCTGGCACTTTTCAATACATCTTAATCTTCTTTTTCCCCCTCAAACCTTCTACGTCTTCGTTGTACCGCTGCCTACGCAACTGCTACATGGCGTGCCACCTGATGTAATTATGTGCAACTGCAATACAAAGTGGGTACGTAACGACATCACGTGTCTCCTCGCGCGATAGCACGCATGTATAGCGCATGCTTCCGCTGCAAGCTAGCAAGCGCTGGCGTGGATCTGTTGATCGTAAGGACGCCATGTTATTTAGGGACGTTCTCGAAAGGACTTTTAAAAAGTGTCTTGATGTAAATCGTCATATGATACGATATCTTATGTCACCTAAATGTGAAGACGGGCCTTTTGACGTGCTGCTACTTATGGCGTTGCACATTTTATGGAAAACTCACACGTTAGATCGGAATGTAGAACCACTGTATCTTCGCAGTCATTTAATTCAGATGATTTCACAACCGAAAGATTTATTTTCAAAGAGACTTCCAACCAGACTGGTATACATTGTTGATGCAGTGTATCCTTTTGCCTCCCTTTGAGAAAAATGTTTACTTTAATAATTAAACGGTGAAGTGTCTGTTTTGTGCTTGTAGAACCGACTATGACTGTTTTGGCCGCTATGTAAATACCTTTCGCAAGTATGTATTACATTCGTAATAAATGCCATGAAAGCAAAAAAAGCGCTGGCGTGACTCTGCCTGCGTAGTGAAAACATTTTTCTTTAAGCTTCACACCTCCACCCTGCCAGTTAACACGTGGCTTCAGGAAAAAGGACTATTTGTGCCCTGGAATACAAACTGCAGACTTTGCAATCAACCAGAAACAATAGAACATTGCTCTATACTTTGTCGTGACGCATTTCATTTTTGGGAAATATTACAAAGTACTATCAAAACATACCTTCCTCTCACATCTTATGGTATCCGGTTCCTTCCTTTCAAAGAGACAGCCAGTAAGACACCATATGATTTGCTAATCTTATTAGGACTTGATTCATTATGGAGAAGCCGAAGGATCGACAAGCATGCCGAACCACCTCGCTCGACAAGGTCTATCTTACGAGAAGAGGCTTCTCAAGTACGTAGTGTGGTTGCTACCTTTGATCCCGTGCCTTGATGGATTTTGCGTTTTGACGCTTGTGTTTGTTTGCCCGAATTTTGAACTTTCATTGGAGTGAGTACCATGTGTGGATTTGTCTCTCATGTATGTTCAAATGTAATGCAACAATTCTGGATTGAGACTACTCGTAATTCCGTGCAATAAAGAAAAAAAAGCGCTGCGGCGTGACTAAGTGGTAAATTAGCTGATTCATTCGCTGCGGGCCCGGGTTCGATTCCGGCGAGAAGCGGGGCTTTTTTTTTTCATTCCTGGCGATAGTTACGACCGACACTGGCGGCGGCGGCGGACAACGTCACCAACAGAAACGGCTGTTGGAATGAGCCTATAACAGCTTACGCTGTATCCCCATATTATGATTAGCTATACTTCAGCGTGAGGCATACGTGGTAATTTCTCACCTGTGGGTCATTCCAGAAGTAGCACAGTGTCAAATTTTGAACTGCTCGTAATAAAATTTGTGGCAGAATCATGACAATATCAATCATGGCGACATAGTTTAGTTATCAACTCTCCGATAAGTCTCTTGGCTGTTACCGAAAAATCCCTTTGGTTTTCCTTGTAATTAAATTTATTAGCCTACAGCCTTACGCTTGTCATCTTGACTAGTATCTGTCCATCCTATAGCCTTCGGCATTTTCCATGCTATCACCACTTTACTTATTTTTTTTTTTTGCTGCCCTAAATGATCAGATATTCTATTGACTGCACCTAACCACGAAAAGGGAGTGCCAGATGGGAAAGCTTAGCTCTTAGTTATTACAGTGGCTGACAATGTTCACATAAGACCACCTGCACGAAAGAACGTGGCTTGAGTAGCCATCACGACTGATTCATACGGATTCGCTCAACATCACCGCATCGCAAAAGCGTAGTAGAGCACCACCACTGTCTGGGGATGTACCGCTGACACGGTTCTCTCACAGCTTGTTCTCTGATACGTAAACTGGAAGTGCTCTTCTAGCAAACCATAACGACCACTATAGGTTGTCCAGTTTCTTACAAACTCGCCTGTATTTCAGCCCGATTTGTCACTTACCCCAGCGCATGTCCGTCAAAGGATCATTGTTTTGCTTAATTTCACATGTCATTTGCTCTCATAATTCGCCCCTTCCCCCCTCTTTTTTTAAGCACTCATTGTTGTAAGTAACGTGCAGTGCAAAGGCGAGGGTGCCACCCAGCCTACTCATCGTTTTGTTGTCTTTTACCTGCACATACGGATTGGCAACAGGTGAACAATGCGCGCCGCAAATGTCGTTTGGAAAAGGAGCGCTCAAAGAACAGCAAAGTGCAGTCCACTTCAAACTTTCCCGGAGTATTAAGGTGAATATCTTAACTTCAAGGGATTCTCATTGAGCACCTGCGTGAGATTAACGCCCGTTCCTGCTCACGTCCCCACTTAACCCAAACTAATGGGTGCTACACAAACAGGGCCAGCTGAGTGGGAGTGGCCGTGCCGTTTTCCGAGGCGTGGAATCCTTCGCGAAGCTCGAGCTAATCACGCTGTAATAATGGGGAAGGACGAAATTCAGACGAACCTAGATGACCTTGCGTCAGACACTGAAGCTCTCGATGTTCCCCACTTCCATGCATCAGATCCCGAGCAGTAATTCAACCTTATTGTAATTACTTGTGTACTCGCGCTCTAAGGTCCCTATAGTCCAACTCGTTCTTAAAACACCACAAGTAAAGCATCATGTTTCTCGCCATGAAGTTCACCATTACGGCCAGAAAAAAATAGGTGATTTTGTGCAAAAGTGTGTATTTAAATATCTATCTACTTGTTCAGAATGAACAGAGAGACAGTACATGCGTGCTGTGTGGTCGTAGGCTTTTGAAACCGGGGACCACCTAAGATAAAATTTATAACAACATCCGTAAGAGAGGCGTAAAAGTTGGTAGATTTCAGTGAGTCCCAGGCGGCATTCCCATCAATTTGGAGCAGGAAAATAATAACATACGTAAAATCATGAGCCATTCCACTCTGTGAAGGTGGATGAGCAGCGAAGCTGTTTATCACACGACACAGAGGTGACACAGAATTTTGAACAAAGGTACGAGCATGTTTGTTGATCCGTCGTTATCGTGACGATAGGTATGCACACACATTCTCGCATCACCTCCTTTATAAGATGCGCCCGTCACGCAAGACAATGAATGGCTCATACCCCCTTAAGCTACGGTTCATACCACTGTAACTAAAATTTTAAGGCGGCCTAAACAAGGCTCAGGCACTTACATTACGCGTACTACAAACTGGTACTTATCCTTGCCCACGGAGACTGAACATGTTTTATCCAGAGACGTATACAGAGCCTTATTGCCAAGATTGTGGTGCTTTAGCCACGCTCGAACACATGATCTGGTCTTGCGAAAGAATTCAAGACTCGGCTATCAAGGATGCGTCCAGGTGGGAGGCTGCACTTCGCAGCCCGGACCTGGATGAACAATTCTGGGCTGTCCAGCAGGCTCACGATGTGGCCGTGAGGCTTGGCCTTCCGGTCCCGACGTGGGACCGGCCCGCTTAGTGATGAATTATCACTACTTGCAGGACCAAATAAAGTTTACTTTCCTTCCTTCTTTCCCATTACGACGAGAGAAGAGAAACGAAATTCAACGCTGGAATGGTGAGCGGCAACGGAGCCTCGCTGTGGAAGACGACGGTGATGCTCGCGCCATTGCTGCTGCTGATGATGATGACGATAGGTTCCTCTTGCCAATTAATGGCTCATACCCCCTTAAGCGATCAGCGGCAACGAAGCCAGCTGCGGAAGAAGACGACGACGACGAACGCACGAGCAGTGGCACGAGCGCGTTCGTGCGGTTGCGCCGAGGCGCGCCAACGAGCTAGGATAGGATCGGGATAACTTTAATAAAGTGCCGGCAAACGATGGTTTAACGCGTCGTGACACTGGCCAAGCGTCCGACCCGGGGTTATACCCTAGTCTGCACTACCCCAGTTGGGCCCGTTTGTAGTGGGTCATGAGGCTTGTGCTTTTCGAGCGCACTCCGGGCCTGCTGGACGGCCCGGAGTGCGGAGTTATTCACGGATGAGGGAAATGCCCTAGCCACACCATATATAGCTCCGCTGTAATATGTAAGGGCCACGAGAAGATCGGAGTGGACACCCAAGCTCAGTGAAGATGGAGGAAGTGAACTGATGCACGAGCGTGGTGGCAGCAGGTGCGATCGCGCAATATTCGAACCAGGCGGACAACCTACCTGATTCTTGGCCGTTCCCCCAAAATGGGTACTCAAGGATCACAAGGATCACAAGGATGACAAGGATTTATATGTACAGCAGTTCCGAGCTCCCGGGGTGAATGAGGGCCTGCTGGGCGAAACTTGCGTGGCAAGGTTCAAAAGGGCGTGGAGCCGAGCGGGGCCGAGGGCGCCCATGGTAACAGGCCTCCAGCTGCCAGTGCTCGAGACGCTGGCTGACCCGAGGGTCGCCGTTCTGCGAGCTGCCCCACCTGAGCTGTACCGAGCAGCCTGCCAGTCTGGCAAAGAGGTGGCGGTGCAAGACGCGGTCCTCACGCGCGGCTGGTGCACGTAGGGTGCGAGCCGCGTACGAGCTGGGCACCGAGGTGGCGTCTCCAGGCTGCCGCAGCTGCTTGTGACGTGTGTCCCGAGAACCGTGCTGGACGGGGCCTTAACGTGTCGTTCTCGCAGCCGACGCAAGCACGGGGATTCTACAGTGTCATGACGACGGAACCGCCAGCATCTCAGCGTGGGACTGCTTCAACCCGTTTATTCTCGTGTGCTCGTGTGTGTACATACTGACTGCTGTTATGCAGCTTAACTTTCTTTATAGCCTTTTAAGGTTACTTTGATTTCTTTAGGAGACGAAGACAAAGTGACCTGAGGAAGCGTCGCTTCTCGCCTTGCTGCGATAGTTTTGTCATAGTGGAGGCCTAATTGTGCTACTTGGATGAGAAGCCCTCCGAGGCGATGACAGACGGCACGCCATGGGTAGAGCACGCCTCTTCGCACTGCGTCTCGCAGGAATATATTGTAGGGCTTGCAAAGTAAACATGGAGGTGTCCGGTTCCTGTTTCTGCAACAGCGAGCCAATGGACTCCGACAACGACTACACCATCGTTGAGGGCAAACGAATCAACAGAAAATACCGCAAGACAAAACAAAGGCGTGAGCCCCAACGGACCGCCTACTCCGACTTACAGGATTGCGAGGCTTATAGCGCGTTAAAAAGACAAGGACGAAAGTGAGACGTGACACACACAGGCGCTAGCGCCTGTGTGTGTCACGTCTTACTTTCATTCTTGTCTTTTTAACGCGCTATAAGCCTCACGATGTCTTACCAACAAGCCCAAATCACTGCTTTACAGGATTGCTTTCCTGCCTCTCGACGTCTCTAAGAATTTAAATTTTGTACACAGCCAGATTCTTAACACCTACCCTGGTAATGTGGCTCCGAAAGGAATTAACGACGTGCGTTCCAACACCAAGAAAAACGTAGTCACAGTGGAAGTAGCGACGCAGGCCGCCCTGGAAAAATTGAAAACCGTGCGCATACTAGGACACATAGACGTCCGGTCGTTCATCTTGCACGGTGGTCGCACTAGGGCAGCTGTTATTTCCAATGCCGTGGTTGACATCAGCGACGAAGAGCCACGAAGTCTTCTGTCTTCAACAGTGAAGGTCACCGATTTTCACCGCTTCGCTCGCTCGACGAGCGTCAAGCTTCTTTTCGAGGGAGACACGCTACCTGATGATGTCAAGGAGGGCTACGTGAGACACCTGGTGTGTCCTTGTGTGCCCCGACCGCTGCAATGTCACAAGTGCCTAAAGCTAGGCCATGTCAATCCTGTCTGCACAGGCCGGACGGCATGTCTCCGCTGTGCCGGCAGCCATGACGAATCTTCATCCACAGTAAAGGAAATGAAGTGCTCGAATTGCGATGCACCCCACGAGGCCAATTCCAAGTATTCTCCTAAACAGAAAAAGGAGAAAGAATTACTGAACCAAATGAGCAAGACAAGTATGTCCTACAAGGAGGCGGTAGCGCCAGTGCAACGCCGGAGGAGACGAACGCGTCGTCGGCGCGGGCCAGTTGTCGGTCCAAACGAGAGCTCCCTGGCTGCGATTCCGCAGGTCCAGCAGAAGGTAGTTGAATCGGCATCGATAGATCTCCCCAAACCATTTCTTCAAGCGAGCCGCGAATGCCCGGAATCGAATGTATGGCCATGCTTGCCGCAGCGCAACGCGCCTTAGACTGTCAGCGCGAGCAAGAACAGTGCACTCAGATGTCACCGTTTGACTCGGTCATCAAAGCCATGCTGCGACAAATAATCGATGCCCTGCAGCTGCTACTGTCCGGTTTAAATACGCCAGTGGAGCTAACAGCGGCAAAATTATAACGCTACAGAAAGTCAAGATTTCTGCCCTTGACATCGTTTAGGGTGAATGAGGATGACATCCCTGCAAGATAGCAAATCCAACAACGACGAGTTTCGAAAGCGCGCCATGCGGATTATGTTCACATGACTATCTCAATGACGGCTTTTTTATCATTAAGTTTTTGTTTTCAAGACATTTAGCACGAAGCAAGCAAACCAGGTTATGGCTGTTGCGCAAAGACGCCATGGCTTGCAAGAATAATTGCGGATCTTCGCTTAATTTCAACGTATCTAGCCTCACGCTAAAAGATATAGATTAATCGCGTTTCTATTCTGGCACTTTAAAACCTCGTGCGGAAAAGAAAGAAAATGTCGTAACACGTTATCTGTTCGCGACGTAATTATGTATTTGGGGCCCTCGTAAAACCTAACCGGACGAAATGGAGTCGAGTAAAAAAACTGAGAAAAAGAAGTCGACTAACCCAAAACTTTAGCTATACGTGTTCCACTAAATAGTTGGTTTCTGCCGCACTCGCAAACGTTAGCTGCGCAAACGCCGAAAAATAATGTGTTCTAAAATAAATCTTACCCGCTATATCGCTTGCCAAATGGTGTTACCGAGAAAGACAAGATTAATTACGGTGCGAGATGTCGCAGGCACGGCCTCGAACGAGCGTGCTTCACGAGGGCTTCGTGGCGTGCGACTCGAAAGACCATCGTTCATGCGTGCTTTGCGAAAAGCGCACTGCTCAAAATCATCTCGCTCTACCTTCAGGCGTCGCCAGTGTAGCGAGAAATTCGCGTACGGCGCTTGTCCGCGGACGCACGATTTCAGCTGGAACGTCCAGAATTATTTTTATTTAAAATGCATGTGGGGCATGGAGGCGCTTTCTAACCATGGGCGTAACCGCCTGGCCCGCCTCTATCGGCTGTAAGATTAATGTCTCGTGAAGTTGTCCTTGATTTCTACGCGATGTGATGGGCGAAAGTTCACCAGAAATATGGAAACGCGTTGTAGGCACATTCACTTGAACTGAGGACAAAGTTTTGACAGGATCACAGGTGAAGGAAAGCACGCCACATGGCCTCTAGCGAGTGTCGCGAGTATAGTTGGGACTCACGCGACCAGTTGGGCCGACAAGGCGTATTTGCGTACGCTTTCCCGACTCAGGGCGGGTTCGCTGGTGGGTTCACAGTCCAGAGAAAGAATATTAATGAGACACGGTGCCACAAAATGACACATTTCTTTTCCACCACAAAACGGCCTTGTGGGATTAAGTGTGTGTGTGCGTGTGCGTGCGTGTTTGTGTGTGTGTGCGCGGGCGCACGTGTGTGTGTGTGTGTGTGTGTGTGTGTGTGTGTGTGTGTGTGTGTGTGTGTGTGTGTGTGTGTGTGTGTGTGTGTGTGTGTGTGTGTGTGTGTGTGTGTGTGTGTGTGTGTGTGTGTGTGTGTGTGTGTGTGTGTGTGTGTGTGTGTGTGTGTGTGTGTGTGTGTGTGAGAGAGAGAGAGCTTAAAATGTCTTAAAAATGTCTTACAATTAGCTTAAAAACGTCAAACAAAGAACAGAAAAATGAGAAATACGAAGTATAGAGAAATACACAAAACAAAACCAATTGTTTCTGAGTACTTGAAAAGCATTCAAGTGTTCGTGTCGACGTAAGGTTCATAAGGTGGCCTGATTAGCAAGTTAGTGATCAAGTTAGCATGATCTATCCCAGCCATACAAACTCTTGAAAAGATGAAAGGTCTCGACAAACTAGGTCGGGCACTGTTGCGCAAGGAGCAATGGCGAGGTTATTTGCGGGCCTTCGCTTAATTTCAGTTCGCGACGTAAAGATCAGACCCACCTCGGACTCCATCGCCTTACTTGCTACGTCTGCGCTAATGATCGGTATTTGGTTGAATGCGGGGAACACAACATCAGAAGTAAATTACTCACAGGTGACAAAGTGGGGAAAAAAACGTTTCTATTTGCACATCGCGCTGGTGCTTCTACCACTCTGTGGAACGGTCTTTACCACTCTGGGCGCTGCGTTTTCAGCGTTTACTGACAGGGTAGCCTGTTGTTCGTAATTGATTACCTCAGGGCTATCAAGGCGCACTTGCCGAGTCATCAACAACGATTAGCGATTATCGCCCACGAGACACTCTTTAAAGCTTCAGGCAAGCTCTTTCTTTTTCTGTTTATCCTGTCCACAGTGCGTACGCAAGAATCGATCTTCTTAGCTATAAGTTTTGTTCTCTATGCGCATCAGTTTCCTTCTTTATACCTGACTGTCATTGGTGTTGCGTCTTTTGGTACACATACGCGAGGTTTATATGCCACATTATGCAGGAGTAGGGGAGAAAACTGAGTGAGCTCTTTATGTTGGATAGGGCAGGCAGACCTCTTTCACGCCATAGTTTAGAGTATCCTGGACTCGCTACAGAGCGTGAGGCTCTGGTTCAGGCCTTTGAGCATCTAGGCGCTCCACACGCTATAATGAATTAATGAATACGATAATATATGCGCGCATGCAGCGCCCCCCCCCCACCCTCCAAACACACACACAAGAAAAAATAATAAAGACCCAAAACGAGGCAACCGCACTTATGTCTACAACCCAACATGGCGCTGTAAATAGCTATAAATTCATGTATAACGTACAGTGGCTACCACGCGAAACTCCCCCAATAATTCCCAGCCTCGCTGCCACCGGAACACAACAGCTTGAGCGGACATTCCGAATCCATTGTGCCTTGCGTCGCATCTCTCACGTCGTCCTCGTGCGTGGGCACCTCAGATGGTTAACTCTGTTCCCATCGACCCTGCCGTAAATGAGGGCCCCGGTTGAATACCGGCCGAGCGGCGTGCTCGTTAACAGTACAGGACAGCCTCGTCCGGCGCCGTAGTGAAAGGGCTATTTTGGCTTCGGAAAATAGACGCGTAGGCTGGACTTCGCTCGGGAACTCTGTCCACTCCGATCGAAATGGGCCTTGTTGTACCCCTCGGTCGCGGGCTTAGAGACCCAATTCCTCCCTTCTTTTTTTTTCTTCCTCGCTGTTTGCTTTATCAGTTTTTGCTTTATCAGTTTATGCGAAGGAGGCTCGGAGACAGGCCGGAAAGCTGTAAAATGACCTTTCTACGCAGGGTTCACGACGCCTGCCTCCTTCCTTACTCCCCTTCCCCATCGCCGCCCGACGAAGTGCCACTGGGTGCCCAATGCGTGAATTAATAAACGCGCGGGAGACAAATCTACTCCTCCACAATCAAGCGAAGTGCAGCGTATACTCTAAGGCGTCGTCCCAGTGGAGCGCCACCTTTCTTTTTCGCGCCATCTAAAGCTGGAGAAATCATTCAGTGCAATTTAGACTCTTCTACCATTCTGCCGGTCAGTCACCAATCTATCAAAGAAAACACTGACCAAACCTATCCTTCCGTTCTTTGAAACGCTTGCACACTTACTTTAGAAATATTTGGCGCTTTCGCCTTTCTTTACGCTACCCTTTCTCCGTATCTCACTTATCGGCAGGTTTGCTACGAGGTGAAAAAAGACGATGGATGACCGGCCTGTCATCCCTCTAAGCGCTTTATCGCGGCTACAATGCCTTGAAGGTATCCTTCATTTTTTCTTCTCGCGTCCAGCCTCTTCATTTGGACCGGTGTTACCACTGCTCTCCTCTAGATTGTTCGCTGCGGAAAGGTTCAGTACTTGAGTATTTCGGCTATTCTATTTATATGAGCCTAAATTCACGAGTTCGAATTTAGCAGAAAGGAAATGTTCAGGTATGGTTCCTCTCACATACTATATGTGATGACAGAGTAAGTGGCGAAAGTAAAAGGCACACTTGTAGAAGGGCCCACTCCTTTGTTCATCCTTCCAACTTATTCATTTGTTTGCCTTTCCTCTTAAGCCTCCCGCCATCAAGTCACACAAGAAAAAGACATAGTTTAGCAATGCATGCGATAGCAACATGCTGGAATATTACACGAAGCGTAAGGCTCGCAGGTGCAGTGGCAGTATAAATTGCAGTGAACATAAGCTGACTTACTGAACACGCGTGGTGTTGCGTGTCTACGCACACGAACAGAGAGAACTCGATGACCGCGAGGAGCATCGGTTAGAACTACAGGGTCTTGTCGGCCTTGTAGCTTTGTGTTGACCTCGCGTTCCCGTGCTGCGGCATGCTCACCGCGGGCACGACGTGTGCCTCCGCTTCGCGCTCGTGAACTGCACGGAGGTTTTGTCGACGTTGTCGCTTAGCCTCGGCCTCGTGTTCCCGCAGCGCCACGTCTCGGCACCTCCGGCGTTAAGCTGCAGCGTGTGGTTCGCACGCAGCATCACATTGCTTCTGCATCTGAAAGGAACTGCGCGTCTGCGGTCCCACCTTACTTCATTGCGATTAGCGTTCGGCTGGAGCTTCTTCGCCGGCGTTCTGACAACACCCGGGGGCACGTTTGCGCGATGTGAGAGCCGCGGTGCTTTGCTGAGGAAACCACGTAAGCACGCGTACTATGATATCCACCATACCTTGGCTACCGCGTGTGGGGAAAACAATGACACAAGCCGACAGGGCCAGCATGGTCTGCATAGTCTACGTAGGCTGCGTTACAATTCGATCCGGCAAGGAAAGTTGTCTTAGGTGCACCTGTCTGTGCGATTGGAGCACGAACACGCCAACACATCTTTCGCCACCAGGTGCTCAAATTCTGACTGATAGGAAAATTGTAGAGTTAATGTGAGTAATTTTCTTCCGAAAACCTATTAAAAGGAAAGAAATTAATAATTTATGTGTAATTATGGGTGACGGCGTAAAATCACGTGAAAATGTTCATAAAACGCGCCAAGCGTCTCAAAACGCTGATTTGCACGCGGAACATTCCTAAGAATATTCGCATGCTCCCCTGACCTAATGGTTAGAGAATGGAGCCGTTGTAGTAAGGGTCCTCTGTTCAAATCCTGCCGTCAGACAATTTAATTTATGTTTATCTATTAAAGACAAAGTCTTTCTTAGCGACTTAGAACCACTTTTTCGTATCGAGTATGTTTGAAACCTCTTTCGTGAACCGATGCCGGAGACAGTGCAGCCTAAAAAGAGCCGCGCCAGTAAAATTACACCACTTTCCTCGAATCGGTCAGAATTCTAGGTCTGATCCTAAATGCAAAGGGAAGCAACAATCAAACTGCTGTCTGCGTCAAGGCATAAACGGAAACCATGCTTCGATTAATCACAAGAGTCTCGAACCGCAGAGGCGCGGCCTCAGTGAGAGCAATCTCCTTAGGCTGTATCATGCGTTCCTCATGAGTCACGTAAACTACGTAGCATCGGCACTCAACTGGTCCCGCTCGGAGGAGGCCAAAATTGATGCGCTGATGAGAAAAAGCATTAAACACATACTGGGAATTCCCACGAGCACCAGTACGGAGAAGCTCCTACAATTAGGGGTTAACAATACCCTGACGGAGTTAATCGAAGCACAAAGAACGGCAAGAACCGTCCGCCTCTCATCTTCGAAGGCAGGCAGAAGCATATTAATGTCCGCAGGTCTAGCCCCCTTGGCGGTCGACGATTATGCCGTCATGCTCTCTCACACCGTTAGGGCAACCTTTCAAGTTAGCCCTTTCCCTCGGAATGTACACCCCCAATATAATGCAGCTAGACGCAAGGCACGAGCCCGCTCTCTCATTGACTTTACGCACAAAAACCTGCAATTAACCACCTGTGTAGATGCTGTCCAGTATGGGCGCACAGATTCATTTGTAGCTGTTGTAGCTGATCCTCACGGGAGAATTCTTAATGCAGCTTCGGCAAGACACACCACGGTAGCGGCGGCTGAACAGGCTTCCATCGCGCTAGCTATGAATGATCCCTCGCGGCCTTACATCTACACTGCCTCGAGATCAGCCATACGAGCCTTTTCTATCTGGCCTAATCTCGAAAGAGGCGGCGGCTATAACCAAGCAAGGACCACCTGATGCTGTTCACACTATCGCATGGTTCCCGGCGCACATTGGATCCAATGTACATTTCAGCAAACCCAACCCGAATGAGCTAGTTCATGACCAGGCGCGAAGTCTAACATTCCGCAATGGTCCTGATACGCTAAGCAGTCGGGATTGTGAGCATAACTCTGATCCTCTACTCTTTTTTAATTAAATAGTTAAACACTATCAGCTTGGGCGCAGGCAATTCCCGCTGCCACACCCACAGCTAACTAGACCTCAATCTTCCACATTGAGAATGTTACAAACGGGATCTTTCCCTTCGAGAGGAAAGTTTAGCCGCTTTGCTCCGGACATCGACCCACACTGCCCCGAGTGCAATGAAGAGTATTGCTCGTTAGCACAAATGCTCTGGCAATGCTCTCGTTACAAAACGCATCTTTTAATAAACAAGAGGACTGGAAAGAGGCCCTTAGAAGCGGCGATCCCCAGGACCAACTAAGGGCTGTCCAAAGGGCCCGCGAACGGGCGGAGGACCATGGTCTTCCGGCCCCAACGTGAAAGCGGCCCGCAACTACGACTTAGTAGTTCCCTAGGACCATAAGAAAGTTTGTTGACAGACTGACTGACTTTCAGGTTAAGCTCTGATATTGGTTCATACTTTTAATATTTCATAGTCTAAGAAGATTTAAGATAAAGGCGTGCGCTGTGAGTTTCTTTGACATTCCTTTGTGGTCCCAAGAATGTAAGACCTCGCATGGGCAACTTTGGTGATTGAATATTGGGGTAATATGACCTGCATATACAGTGTGGCATATAACTACGCATGGCATACATTCGATAATGCAAAAAAGTCGCAGTTTTGACCGAAAGACGAGGCATTGACTGCGATAGCAAAATAGTATTAAAAGGCAACGAAGAAGTAAGGATATAACCTTATCGGCTGTATAAACTTGCAAACATTCGCTTACTATCTAAATTAACAAGAATGCTGTCACGCGCGCACAAGCAAACACGAACACATCTCACTCGATGACCGCAGAAACTCGCTCTCAAAACGCTGGAGTGAGGAAGCATGGCAGAATCAGCGAGCCAATTGACCTTCGTGCTGCATCTTGCTTCAACGCGAACTAAGCGGCGAAAGCACAGCGCATATGAAGCTACCTGCACTCGGCGCACTCTGACTTTCTCGCAGATCAGTTTCAAGACAGGGCCCGCGTTATATGCAGGTGCCGCCGGAGTAGAACGCCCCCTCCCTCCCTTCCCCCTGGTGCCATGCGCGCGACGGAAGACGACGTGCTTCCTCTCCGCTTTCCTCCCTTGCACACGCGAGATTGAGCCGCCATCGTCTGCTCACCCTCACAGGCTTTCCCTCGCACCTACAGAACACTGCGCGCGGTGACGATGTTAGCGCACTAGGACTTTATGCGGAACATCACGGCGACGCCGACGCCCCCAACGACGACGACGGCAAAAATGCGCCTGGGGCGTTAATGTAATTGCTATCGCAATAAAAACAGTCTTGATGGGCGGGCTAGTCAAACTCTTCTGCAAGTCTGTTCAAGGGTAACGAGAGTCGACGCCACGTGGGCATCTTGATGCTAAAACAGATTGATTGATTGATTGATTGATTGATTGATTGATTGATTGATTGATTGATTGATTGATTGATTGATTGATTGATTGATTGATTGATTGATTGATTGATACTAGAAAGGCCTGCTTACAGCACTGTAACTGTCCATCACGTGGCTGCAACCTGAACTGTGGAGAATGGGCAGAAAGAGTCATGCGCAACCTATTAATAGGCCCTGAAGAAAATTTTTCAAATTGATTGATCCCGGTTTAAAGGCAAGTCTTCAATGTCAGCTTACGCGTAAATTGTATAATCGATTTCCTTCAGAACGCCCTGCATCTACCAACAGCAGCCTTTGTCGTCTTGGACTAACCAGAAATATTTGTTGCGATAAGAGCTGTGTTAGACACATTGGAACCACCACTTGTTTACCAGACACGAAAGGACTAGCAGCTTTGTTCTTCAAGAACTACTAAAACTCGGAGGCGCAATATGTAAGCTAGTATGCCTTCATCAAAGCGATTAACATTAAGCTTTAGTCTGTTTTTCTGTTCCTTCGCTATATCGGCTTAACTGACAAGGTCTATAATAACTGCATCGATCGTTTCACCTACATACATAAAATACACATACATACATACTTTTGCAGCAATTGCTACGATTAGGTGGATGTCTCACTTCCCCTCCATTATTACAATGAACACCTATCTTCAGATCTTTCCTTTTTCTTTTCTTTTTCTTTTTTTTCTTTTTTCGCCTTCCGCCCCCTCCTACGGCAATTCTATCTGCGATCTCTTTCCCTATACAAACCAACATATACATATACATCAACAGAACTTTCTTATATGAATTAGACTTTTCTCAATATGTTTTCTCTTCTATAAATCTATAGCCAGAGTTAAACGTTACTAATACCAAGAGTGGACGGAGGGACCAGCGTGCCCTCACCGTAGTTCATAAACACACTAAAATTTTCGCAAAATGAGACTTTTTTTATTTATTTCGCCAGTACAGCTTCAAAATATTCATTATCTTAGTGCTTTCCTTAGTTTCATTGTCTGTTGGATTGATGTGGTCGTTACTAGCGTGAAATTCAGCAGAGTTCTGGACGCGGTGCTTTGAGCACTCCTGACACCTTTAAATTTGCTTTTGAAGCACGAAGTATTTCTCTCTCTCTCTCTCTCTCTCTCTCTCTCTCATTGGCGTGCCTTACAGCTCTGAAAGCAAATATATTGACACGTGTATTTATATTTATCGGGCGACCAGGTTTCACCGCCTAACAAATCTTATCGCGCAGCGCGGGACGCGCTTGCATGTATCCGAAGTTTCTGGAAAGTTATCGATGCTTCTATCCGCGTGTCTGTTGTCGCCGAACCTTGTGTTATCAGATTTCATCGCGTGACATGAATGGTGTAGAACTTTGTGGAAGACACGCGGGTCCCATCAGGTAATCTGGAACATTCGACGACTGATCTATAAAAGCCGACGCGCTTGACCCGCTGGTCAGTTTTTCCGACGATCGCCGACCGTGTTCGCCGCTATCGTTGTGCTATAAGTGTAGCCTGTTTTTGTGGGCACAGGTTCGCCCAATAAAAGTTAGTTTTCTCGTTCACAGTATTGCTACTGTGTTATTGCTTCTTTCTTCACCGTCACTACCACGTGACATCTGGTGGAGGTGCTTTTCGTCCATGTACAGGACGCCCCCGACAAGCCGTGATCCCAGCCCAGACCGCGAACAGAACACCAACGTAATCCCGGACCACCGAGCAAGCCGCCGTCTTCAACAGCTGCCCCCGGAGCACGGACTTCTACCTGAGAAGACCAAGAAGATTGTGGCCAAGGCAACCGCAATGGCAGCCCCAGCGTCCCCCATCGTCCTGCAGCAGCCCAGGGAACCACCGACGTTCCGCGGTTCCACATTTGAGGACCCGGAAACCTGGCTTGAAACGTATGAGAGGGTCGCTACGTTTAACAACTGGGCAAGCGACGACAAGCTACGACATGTCTATTTCGCATTGGAGGACGCCGCCAAGACGTGGTTCGAGAATCGAGAAGCCACCTTGACGACGTGGGACCTCCTCCGAAGCGGCTTCCTGAAAACATTTCAAAGCGTCGTGCGAAAAGAACGAGCCCAAGCTCTACTGGAGACAAGAGCGCAGCTGCCGAATGAGACGATCGCGATTTTCACTGAGGAAATGAGCCGTCTGTTCCGCCACGCCGACCCAGAAATGTCCGAGGAGAAGAAAGTACGTCTACTGATGCGTGGCGTAAAGGAGGAACTTTTCGCCGGTATGGTAAGAAGTCCACCGAAGACCGTCGACGAGTTTCTTCGTGAGGCGACGAGCATCGAGAAGACACTGGAATTGCGGAACCGGCAATTTGACCGACGCACCAAGCCAACAAGCTACTCCGGAATTCAATCACTGGCCACGGACGATTTATGCGAGACCATCAGGGCCATCGTGCGCGAAGAACTGCGCAAGGTCTTGCCATCGTCGCAGCCTCAAGTGGCCTCGATCGCCGACGTGGTGAAAGAAGAGGTGCACCGATCGCTAGGAGTTCCTGAGGTGCAACCACAATTGCCGCAGCCCCAGCCAGAAGCGATGACTTACGCCGCCATCGCACGCCGTCAAGCTCCCCCTCCGCGACAACGCCAGGTCCCTGTAACGCCGCAATTCCGTCGTTCACCGCCGCCGCCGCCAGCACGCCCACCCGTCGCCCAGCGCACCTACGCGAGGAAGACGGACATTTGGCGCGCCCCCGACCACCGCCCGCTCTGCTACCACTGCGGCGAAGCCGGGCACGTGTACCGCCGATGCCCATAGCGCGACCTGGGATTGCGAGGCTTCGCCGTGAACGCACAGCGCCCGAGGGAAGGTGAACGCCCTCGTGACATCGCCGATTACCTCGCCGCTACTCAGTGGAGCCCTCGACGGCCATCCCGTTCACCGTCACCAGGCCGCTACCTGTCACCGCAGCGCCGACCGTACACTGGTCCAGCTCGGGGCCGCTCTGCGAGCCCATATCCGGAAAACTAAAAGCAGCAACCGATGGAGGTGCGGTTGCTGTTCGTCGAACTGACGAAGATCCTCCGCCGCCGACGAAGTCGATGAAGAAACCATCCCGACGACCTTATGACGACACGCCGCCGTCCCGACGAAGTCAGCAAGCCAAGACTACACCGACGAAAGACGACTTGACGACGCGACGTTCCAGTTTCAGTTCAACACGACGCAGCCGTGATCCGACGCCAAGACCTAACTGCAACGCCAGACAAAGAACCACCGACCTCGACGTGCTTCTCGACGGCCACGCAGTTACCGCCTTTGTGGACACCGGTGCTGATTACTCCGTCATGAGTGGACACATCGCCGCCCAGTTGAAGAAGGTTAAGACTGCATGGGAAGGCCCTCAAATTCGCACCGCTGGAGGACATCTGATTACGCCGACTGGAATCTGCACGGCAAGGATAACCATTCATGACCGGACATACCCAGCCACCTTCGTTATCCTCCAACAGTGTTCTCGAGACCTCATTCTCGGTATGGACTTCCTGAACCAACACGGCGCAGTCATCGACCTGAAGTCGAAGTCAATAACGCTGTCGGAAGATGAAGCGATACCGCCGGAGAGCCCTCATAGTCACCACGCCTTGAGTGTGCTCGAAGACCAAGTGAGCATCCCGCCCCGCTCCAGCATTGTTATTTCGGTCGGCACCGAAATACCCGCTGACGTAGAAGGTGTCATCGAAGGCGACCAACGCCTCCTGCTAGACCGTGAAATTTGCGTCGCAAGAGGGATCGCTCGACTGCATGGAGGGAAAACTGAAGTGTTGCTGACAAACTTCAGCCCGGAGTTCAAGCACATCAACAAGGGCACGACGATCGCGTACATCGAGGAAATTGTGGAAACCAGTAATGCGTTTGTCCTCTCGGATTCCGCCACATCTACCCCGACGACCACGGTTCCCGAACCAGACCACGACATTAATCCAAGTCTCCCAGCGATTAAGCAACAGCAGCTCAGAAGTCTGCTCCGACGATACAAAGACTGCTTTTCGACGACATCGAGGATTCGACAAACACCAGTCGCCAAGCATCGCATAATCACCGAGGAGTACGCTCGACCACTCCGCCAAAGCCCTTACCGAGTTTCGCCGCGAGAACGCGAAGCTATAAGAGAACAAGTCGACGAAATGCTGCGCGACGACATCATCCAGCCGTCGAAAAGCCCGTGGGCATCCCCTGTTGTCCTGGTGAAGAAAAAGGACGGAACCCTACGTTTCTGCGTCGATTATCGTCGTCTGAACAAGATCACGAAGAAGGACGTATACCCCCTTCCACGGATAGACGACGCATTGGATCGGCTTTGCAACGCTAAGTACTTCTCCTCGATGGACCTCAAGTCTGGCTATTGGCAAATAGAAGTCGACGAAAGAGATCGCGAAAAGACCGCCTTCATCACGCCAGACGGCCTCTATGAATTCAAGGTTATGCCGTTTGGACTGTGCTCGGCGCCTGCAACGTTCCAGCGCGTGATGGACACGGTTTTAGCAGGATTGAAGTGGCAGACCTGTCTTGTTTACTTGGATGACGTCGTCGTCTTCGCCGGAAATTTCGACGATCACCTTAAGCGGCTTGCGACAGTATTAGAGGCCATCAAGTCATCAGGGCTCACCCTGAAGCCGGAAAAGTGTCACTTCGCTTACGATGAGCTTCTATTCCTAGGCCATGTCATCAGCAAATCTGGAGTACGCCCCGACCCGCAGAAGACAGCTGCCATCGCAAAGTTCCCGCAGCCAATCGACAAGAAGGCAGTGCGCAGATTCCTTGGCATGTGTGCCTACTATAGGCGCTTTGTCAAGGACTTTTCACGCATCGCTGAGCCGCTGACGCAGCTAACTAAATGCGACGTCGAGTTCAAGTGGGAAACGCCGCAGGCCGAGGCATTTCAAGAACTCAAACGACGCATGCAGTCGCCGCCCGTACTTGCGCACTTCGACGAACACGCCGATACCGAAATCCACACTGACGCCAGTAGCCTAGGCCTCGGCGCCGTCCTGGTCCAGAGAAAAGATGGACATGAACACGTGATAGCTTACGCTAGCCGGTCGTTGTCAAAAGCGGAAGGCAATTATTCTACAACCGAAAAGGAATGCCTCGCCATCGTTTGGGCTACAGCGAAATTTCGCCCTTACCTATATGGCAGGCCATTCAAAGTCGTCAGCGACCATCACGCCTTGTGTTGGCTAGCGAATTTAAAGGATCCCTCAGGACGGCTGGCACGGTGGAGCCTCAGACTACAAGAATACGACATCACCGTAACATACAAGTCCGGACGAAAGCACTCAGACGCCGATTGCCTATCCCGCGCCCCCATTGACCCGCCGCCGCAAGATGACGAGGATGACGACGCCTTCCTTGGAATAATAAGCGCGGAAGACTTCGCCGAACACCAACGAGCGGACCCGGAACTTAAAGGCCTCGTCGATTATTTGGAAGGGCACACCGACGTTGCCCCCAGGGCATTTAAGCGCGGATTATCTTCCTTCACGCTTCAAGACAGTCTACTTGTGAAGAAGAACTTCTCGCCAGTCCGCGCCAATTACCTTCTTGTTGTCCCGTCAGGACTTCGTCCAGAAGTATTGCATGCCCTACATGACGATCCGACCGCTGGACACCTCGGATTTTCCCGGACACTATCAAGGATACAAGAAAAGTATTATTGGCCGCGCCTGACCGCCGACGTCGCCCGTTATGTCAGAACATGCCGAGACTGTCAGCGACGCAAGACACCGCCGACAAGGCCAGCCGGATTACTACAGCCAATCGAGCCTCCTTGCCGACCATTCCAGCAGATCGGGATGGACTTGCTGGGACCCTTTCCGACGTCAATAACCGGAAATAAGTGGATCGTCGTGGCGACGGACTACCTCACCCGCTTCGCTGAAACAAAAGCACTGCCGAAAGGTAGCGCAGCCGAAGTGGCGAAATTCTTTATCGAAAACATCCTGCTGCGACATGGCGCCCCAGAAGTCCTCATCACCGACCGAGGAACGGCCTTTACAGCGGAGCTCACCCAAGCCATTCTGAAATACAGTCAGACAAGGCACAGGAGGACAACGGCTTACCACCCGCAGACGAATGGTCTTACGGAGCGGCTGAATAAGACCCTCGCCGACATGCTAGCGATGTACGTCGACGTCGAACACAAGACCTGGGATGCCGTCCTGCCGTACGTAACATTCGCTTATAACACGGCGGTGCAAGAAACAACACAGATCACGCCGTTCAAGTTGGTTTACGGCAGGAACCCGACGACGACGCTCGACGCCATGCTGCCGCACGTAACGGACGAAGAGAATCTTGACGTCGCTACCTATCTCCAGCGCGCCGAAGAAGCCCGACAGCTCGCCCGCCTGCGAATCAAGAACCAGCAGAGGACCGACAGCCGACACTACAATCTCCGACGACGCTTCGTCGAGTACCAGCCCGGCGACCGTGTTTGGGTATGGACCCCTATACGCCGACGAGGACTGAGCGATAAGCTTTTGCGTCGCTATTTTGGACCGTACAAGATCATCCGACGTATTGGTGCACTGGACTACGAGGTCGTGCCAGACGGCATTTCGCTGTCACAGCGGCGCCGCTCACGACCTGAAATTGTCCACGTTGTGCGGCTCAAGCCGTACCACCAGCGTTGACGAACTTTGGGACTTCGCGTAACTGACCTTTGGACTTTATTTCTTTTCGTTGTTTTGTTACTTATGTTTAATAAGTGCCCCTTTGTGTTTCGCTCTCTTTGTAGCATCGGGACGATGCTTTTTAAGAGGGGGGTATTGACACGTGTATTTATATTTATCGGGCGACCAGGTTTCACCGCCTAACAAATCTTATCGCGCAGCGCGGGACGCGCTTGCATGTATCCGAAGTTTCTGGAAAGTTATCGATGCTTCTATCCGCGTGTCTGTTGTCGCCGAACCTTGTGTTATCAGATTTCATCGCGTGACATGAATGGTGTAGAACTTTGTGGAAGACACGCGGGTCCCATCAGGTAATCTGGAACATTCGACGACTGATCTATAAAAGCCGACGCGCTTGACCCGCTGGTCAGTTTTTCCGACGATCGCCGACCGTGTTCGCCGCTATCGTTGTGCTATAAGTGTAGCCTGTTTTTGTGGGCACAGGTTCGCCCAATAAAAGTTAGTTTTCTCGTTCACAGTATTGCTACTGTGTTATTGCTTCTTTCTTCACCGTCACTACCACGTGACAATATTTCACTGCAGTCAATTACCTTCGCGCCCTCGGTTAACTAAGGAACAAAAAAGAAAATCATGAAGGTAGAAAAAGTAAGTCAGTAACTCTCTCCTTTCAATAAGTAAAAAGTTCATCACCAACTAGGGCTAGCTGAACACTTCTTTCTTTTTTCCTGACCGCGTAGCCACAAAGCAAAACTGACAAAAACAACTCATGCCTCTCCTGTCGTCACACAAAGCGCGCCGATCTCGGTTCCACAAGGCTCATTAAATGGACTAGGCTTTGGACGTGCGGTGATATAACGCTGCTCAGCGTTCTCCTCACTCAACGAGCCGGGAGCCCCAACGAGGCGTGTGACGACGCTTTCGAACTAAGTTGCGTCCAGAAGGGAGAAAAAAAAATAGAATGGAAACAAGTCTAGAGTTCTGGTTGAAGTGCTTCCTGTAATGGCTTTTCCAGGTCTCATGGGGCGTGCACGCTTGGGATTTCATCAGCAAGATAGCTGGTAATTTGGCACGCCAGAAGAAATGTTACTGAATATAGCCGACGACTTAACGGCGCACTTCTCTTAGTACAAGTGGCGTCGGGTGGGCTAAAGCTTCCTCGTAACACTGAATAAGCCTGCACCTCCTGGAGACTTAGCTTAACCTTCTAATGTATGATGCATCGCACAAGTGCGGACATTTTTACTTATCTATTATTATTATTATATTTAGTAGTAGTAGTAGTAGTAGTAGTAGTAGTAGAAGATGATGATGATGATGATGATGATGATGATGATGACGACGACGACGACGACGACGACGACGACGACGACGACGACGACGACGACGACGACGACGATGATGGAGCCAGTCAGCAAGCCAGCGAACGGAAACGGCTGCAACTGAATGAGATGTATGAACTTAACTTCTATTAGATTTCAAAAATATAACGCAATACTTCAGCCGTCGCGAGAGCTAAGCGGTGAAAATTGTAATAGCCATCACTGCAAGCTGAAGAAGCCTAATACTAGCCCTAGCACTACTAGGCCTAGAAACTAAAACTAGTACGTGAAAGACGGACGTCTGGGAAGTGGAAGAGCGCCGTGTAGACGAGTCTATCTCTGCATTGCAAAACGTAGAGACGGTTAGGCGAGTTGGTATGGGAACTCTATCTATACTATTTGTGCATTGTTCGGGGTATAAGCTGGATCCCTCGCTACGGCTGCAAGTGCCATCTATCCGAAGTGAAGCAACATTGCTCCACCGCTTATGGCTGGGAGTGGCGTTTACGAACGCTGCACTCCTATATTGTATTGAAATGGCCAATAGCCGGGCATGTGACCTTTGTGGAGGCGAGTGAAACCATTGAACAGCTGGGACAGCCTCAGCCTCTCTTTCCTGACAACTTTAAACCGGCTGGACCCGAGAACATTGAGAAGATGCTCGGACCGTGACCGCATCCGTCGCCCGCTCGAAGCGCTGTTCGTGCATTAGTGCAGTTCTTGAACTGCACCGGCCTGAGTCACCGATTGTATTCCTGTTATACATCGTACTGCGTGCTCCAGTGGTCTCCCTCTCTCCCCATTCCTCTTTATATTTCCCCTTTTCATTAGTCTCTATGTAGGGTGGCGAGCCAGACGCTTGTCTGGCTTACTTCCTTATTTTTCCTCTCCTGGCTTTCTCTCTCTATCTCTGACAGGTCACAAGACTGTCTAAAGGGAAAAAAAAACCTAACGCTTACTTTTATAAAGTTTCCGGAGAACAGAGAAACACTCTACCTTCTACTTGGCTTCCTTTATTACGAGATTCAAGCTGTGCACGTACCCTTAGCAAAGGGCGGCACTTGTAGCCGTAATAGGATAATCAAGCCTGAGTACCTCCCGCCACACCCCCAGTTAGGTTTGAGGGAAGCATATGAATCGCACAGCCTGCAGAGAAATACATGCCCGCACCTACGGTTAAAACATGCCATCCACCGCATCGCGTACGTGGGCCCGAGGCGCGGAGGCCAACCAATTCTCGCCCACATTACGTGGGTATGCCAGCTCAGGCCATCCAAAATTAATGCGCCTCACATTCCGGCGCAAACGTTCAGAACGCAGCGCTGGGAGAACTGGCTGGCCAGCGAGGAAAAAGAGGCCCAAGAGGCACACCTCGACCAAGGACGCCGGGCTGCTGAGGCCAGTGTTGCCCTGGAGCCCACCAACTTGCTTGCACAATCCTTTCCTCATACAATACACGTTTTTCAATTCTATTCAAGCCTGCGTGAGCACAAGGCTCACCCATGCCCCCGACATGACCCTCAACACTTTTTTCCTTTCATTATCTAGGTCAGCAAAAGTTAATTGTGCTACAGGAACTAGGCACATTCCACCTGCGCTGCGCCACGGACATCATGGAATGGCAACATGTATAGGCGCACATGTCTACTATATCAATGTGCTTATTACTCTTATACGACTAATTTCGCTGATTGTCATTCCCCGATAACGTTGAGAACGGTAGCCACTCGTCAGACCAGCTATCATTTTCCTGCGAAAAATATATACCGAAAAACATTGTATAGTTAGACAGATATGCACCTGATAAAGCAGCGGAAAGAGATAAGGAAGGGAAGAGCAAGATCACTACTTCCGAACCCACTTGAAGGTGCACAGCGAGTCTATGAGCGCTCGCACAGTTCTGTCAATTTAAAAAATTGCAGCAACGATCTAGTTGCTTCGCGCCTCACTAACGCACTTGGCCATGACTAAAGTACATTCGCACAGCACTGACACCTGCCAAACTCAGTAGCGTTTTCAGATGTTACTTAGCACAAAGTTCGAGATTGCATGAGCACTAACACTCATGTATTCGTCTACAACCCTACCCGGTTAATTTACATATTTAACGCTATAGAGTTAAGGGCCCTGTATCGCAGAAAATCCGGTGTCGGTGGAGCTGTCTGAGCGAAATTTGCCGTATATATATATATATATATATATATATATATATATATATATATATATATATATATATATATATATGTAGATCTATAGGCCACGCCTTACTGCATGACATGCGGTATATGCAGGCTATATTTACACAACTTTCTATCACTAAAGTTGCTCATACCTTATCTTATCCTACCTTATCTTAGATTCTCGACAAAGTTATTCCTTGGAATTTTGAGAATGACAGCCCACCAACAAATGTCATGAAACAAAACTCCGACAGTGCATGCTTCTTATGTTAAACCTTCTCAGACTTAAATATTAAATGTGCGAAACGATAACAGAAACTTGGAAATGATGTAACTTTTTTTTAGCGCGGCTGTGCATTAGCTTCGAGATCGGCGCACGCAAGAGGCCACGTTTCTACCAGAAAGCTCACCATCGTGCAGGAGGAGAGAAGTAATTAATAAAGGGGAGAATCAGGCATCCACCCTTTCGTATGAATGCGTAATAACTGCGAGGCTTTTTTTTCGAAGGAACCCGTATGGGTTTCCTTTGTAGCAGCTGCTACGAACGGGTGCGCAGCGCATGTCGCTAGTGAGAGACTATCACCTCCTTGGCCTGCGATGTACAACACTCGAGTAATGTTCGTACCCCAGTGGTTGTGCGTCTCGACGTCATCAGGCTCATCGCGCTCTACTTACTTTTTTTAGAGTTGACTATGGTTCACGTTTGTAGCGCAGATACTATATTCTTCTATATACCATTCTATGGTTGCGTGACCTACAGTGACCCGCCCTATTGTGTTGTCCTGTACTGTGTGTTCTACTTTATTCTTTTAGATTTGTCCCATTGCTCTTCCTTTCCTCTTTCCTCCCCTCCTTCCTATCTTCCATTTCTGTGTTGCTGTTCCCTCTATTCTGAAAAGAAAGCAGGGGCTGTGCCCTTTCCGGTGGCAGCAGCCAGCCTGCTGCTCGCGTTCGCTTTCCTGTCAAATGTATATGTTTTCACAACTAATAATAATAATAATAATAATAATAATAATAATAATAATAATAATAATAATAATAATAATAATAATAATAGTTACCCAGTTACCCAGTTGAGTTAGTCAAGCTGTGCAACGAAAAGAGAAACGTAAGGAACACGCAGCAAGCTTAAGGGGCTCGGTTCTAAGAAGCTTGACGACCTAACGCCGCAGGTATTAATATCTTGTCTTGCACCATGTCTTCTCTATCTTTTGTTTTTTTCGTTGAGCAGTATGGCTAACGTTAGCTGGGACACCCTATATGCAATGCGAATTCGGTGACATATTCGGCGGGACATTGCCCGGCGATTAGGGGCCCACCTCGCGTGGTTATTACGATCGAACAACGCGTCGCTGGAGCGAACTCGGCCAGCTACTGCCACGCAAGGAACTCATCGGCCTCTGCAGCAGCGTGGTCGTCGAGCGCTGCCAAATGGGCGTGGATACGCTGCACAATTTCAAGTAAAAAATCAAAACAAAACAATAAGGATGGGCTGAAAAATGCGTTCCGCGTAGCTTCCATTTCACGACACATCTCGTAAGACGATGCCTCCGTCGTTCGCTCGAGAGAGCGCAACACGAGAGCTTTGCATGCAGTCGTCATCGACGTGCTCTGCACTCGTAATCATGCGCGACTGCTGAGCAGCATTAGGCATGGGTGGCATACGAGAGGCGGAATGCCGAGTGCTCATCGCTCATGCACTTCCACCGCGGAAGGGTTCGCGGGCCGAAAATTCACAAGGTTTTCCATTCGTAAGCGTTCTCTGCAATTGGCCCTTTGCCTTCGTTAATAATGAGTCCAATATCACGATTGGCTGCAGCATCTGCTCTCAGAAACAGTTCTGGCGTAAATACTTTTTTTCTTTTTTGAATACGGGCATCGGTTGCCACCTTCGATGATGTAGTTATAGTTCGCGAAGCAGGGAATATCCAACTCCGTTCAACTTTTCATATGGATATTATTCAATGCGTGTAAATATAGATGCGGTTGCCTCGTAGGGAAGCCGTCTACTTTCTTTTTCCAAAGTCTGATTGAAATAAAAAGACATCGCGAAGCCTAAGGCCCTAGAAGACCTAAGCAAGATGTCACAGGAACACTTTTCGAATAATTACATTATTATTATTATTATTATTATTATTATTATTATTATTATTATTATTATTATTATTATTATTATTATTATTATTATTATTATTATTATTATTATTATTATTATTATTATTATTATTATTATTTCAAGATAGAAAGAAGGCGAGAAAGAAAGGAAAAAAAGAACATAAGAGCCGATCACAAATGTTAAAGCAAAACAATGACAACGAATAAAGTTTTGTTAAAGGAACAGAAAGAAAACAAGATAAGCGCAGGTTAAACTAATTGCAAATAATACTAAACAACATTTGTTTAAAAGGATCGTGACACAGGCCCCGCACTACAACACAAGCGCAGTTAGGCCTCTGTGAGAAAAACAAAGCAAGGAATAGCAGAAAATTAAAGAAAAGAGTCAGATGATATGTGGAAACAAAATGTGCACGTGTCTCATGAGAGAGACTTCGTGTATTTATAAAACTCAATAATCAATATTACTTACCTCCGTATTAACAAATCCGCCTTAGCTTGAAGCCCATGCTTGACTAAAGCCCCTGGAAAGAAACTCAGTGCCCTTCCACTATGTGAAGAAGGATAACTACTGAAGCTTTGTATGTGGGCCCCTTAGGGGCGAACTGCACCTCCGGCGCGAGTCGGTCCGACATTTGACTGTCTTCGGGATCGGCCCACGTTTAGGGAGTGCTTAACGTCTGCTTCACCTCCACCGCTGCTCGGCCCAGCATTGCACTATCTTCGGGATCGGCCCGCGTAGGGTAGTGCTTAAAGCCTGTTTCACCTCTGCCGCGGCCGGTCCGGCATTGCACTATCTTCGGTATAGGCCCACTGCTTAACGCCTGCGTCACCTCCGCCGCAGTTGGGCCTGGCATCGCACTATATATCTTCGGGATTTTTTTTTTCTACACGCGGACACGATAGTAGGGAAGTACTCCTTAACAGCTTCGCTGTAAAAACTAAAGCAGCGCCATTCTTGTCAGTGTGCAGGCATTTCCTTCTCGTGCGATTTGTAGATGGTAAATCAAGTTAGTCGAGAAACGTAACCCGTGGAGCATGGCCCTTGGCTGGAAAGATGGGCTCGTGCAATTATCCCGCTAGGGCACACCAGGGCGGTGCGGTTCGGAGCGGGAGAGGTCCGAGAGAAGGAAAAATGCGGAAAGGTAACATTGAGTACGACAATGCAACGTATGTAGAAGCCAGTGGCGCGATTTTTGTAGTGTCTGTAACTGTAAAAACGTGCAGTGTTCAATCAGTGCTACATATAAACGCATGAAGTCCATGGAATAAAATTTTTTTCAGGGGCTTTAATCTGACAGGTTTATGCCGATGGGGTGGTTACCACTTGTTCACTATTTTAGGGGTACACTGTGCCATGGAAGGGATCTGTAGATTATTTAAGTCAGCAAAACGCTTGCACTGTCGAAAAGCATCCCCACAAGCAAGCAGAGCCGGATGCGAGTGCGTTTTCATGTAGATGCACTCAACGTTAACGCTTCTCAAGGCAGCGCCACTGCTCTGGCAACGGACATCCTGGCAACCTCGGCGGCGCTGAACAATCACAGGTGTTCAAACGTGCCGCACTATGTTTTCAGAAGGTCAAGCAAACGCCATTTTGAACGTCCACTCGCCTTTGCAGCGATGACGCCGCTCCCGCGACAGCGAGGGAGCACGGCCGTGCTCTCGCGACCGTAGTTTCCTTGTGGACGCCACGGAGGCGCTGCTGCAGCTGCTGGGAGAGGAGGCAAAGGCGGAAGGGCGCACCTTGGCGCTACTTCAGTTCTTTTTTTTTTTCAGTGGCTTTATGCTTGACTTGATCTAGATGACGCCTGGTGTGAACGTGCCCAAGACACTCATTGCATTTTATTCGGCACGTTCACCTCAGTGTCATCGTGATCAAGTCAAGCATGGGCTTCAAGTTAAGGCGCATTTCTGAATACGGAGATTAGGATAGATGCAAATGTGATCTTCAATACTGGGTGCGAGCGCCTCCACTGGAAAGACCGGCGTTCTAGTCGGCGTGACGTGGCATGAGAAATGCAGCGTCGCAAGTAGGGGAACGGGATGAGAACGAAAGCTTTAGGAACGCAGGGAATGTTTTGCCGCGCTGTAGTTCGCAGCCCGCATGATAAGTAAAAAATGAATCGTCATGAAGGGCTAGTGTTTGTCCCCGAGGGCGACGAAGTCCCGATATAGTTGCATAACTAAAGTATATTCTAGCAGCTCCGAAAGTGCTCACTCAACGATGTTTGTGTTTCTCTTGTGAAATGCTCATATGCCGCGGCATAAAGCAATTGGGACGGTGCAAATACGTGCGTTACGTAGAAGTACATCACATTCGTGTCGAAAAAAAAAGGAACTGCGTGCACAATGGGACAAGAGTGGTCTTGTCATGTCCGCTTTTGATGACCCACTTTTCACCGTTTTTTGGGGGGGAATGAAACTTTAAGCTAAGCTTAAATTCAGGCACATTTACAATGTGCAGTACATTTTACGTATATTTATTTTGTGAAAATTCAACAGAAAGAATCACCTTGAAAGCGCAATTTGGCCTTTTGAGATGCATGGCTAATTTGAAGCGGTGGATACGCACGGCAAATCTTAATGACTACATCACTCTGAATCGCTCGCAAGGTTCACTTTAAATTATGTAATTACTCACTTTATGCTGCACGCCAAGAATTGCGAAATTGAGCAGTTGGTATAGCGGAGCAGTGCCTGCTTAACGGAAATCCTTTATGAATTACGCCAATTTAAACATCTGCATCCCCAAAGGGCACAAAATACTGTACATTGGCATTCTTGTTAGCAGCTTCGCAAGTATTTCCCTCAAAAGTTCGTAAAGATAATAGCTGCAATGCCAACACATATTTAGCTCATTTTGCAGGATGATATATGTGGAAAATGATGCTAGTGTTAGTATTTTAGAACAAGTGAATAATTACAAAATTTATTAGTGCATCTTTTTAATTACGCACATGGCCATTTCGATTGGTCGTGCAGGTTATGTCTACCTTTTACTTTCCCCTCCCTTTCTCCCTAATCCTCTTGTAAAACTTGTAGAAACATTTTCACCGGCGATATTGGAAAAATCGTTACAAGCTGAAAACGAAATGAAACACGGGCGGTGCAGCTCGCGGCGAAATCAAAACATGGCATGATAAGCTTCATGTACGGGCGCGTCTCCATTGAGTAATATAGTAAACGATAAGAGAGGACACTCCCGTTGGTCCCCGGGGCCGGATGGATAGATGGGTGCTATGAGCGTCCTCTTTTGAAACGGGGCAGTGGGTTGACCAGTAACGTTGCATGCATCATCGAGTGATTTCATGCAGGCGCTTGCACCGCTTCTTATATGTTTCGACGACGAGCGTACGAACCTGTTGTTTCACTCCATATTAGTTTTATTTAAATTGACATTCGTGAAGTTTCAAGTTGTAAGTTGGTACAACAATCATGTCAACTGTTACGAGGAAGTAGAACTTTATCGTTTCTTATAGTGTACTTCTAATAACCCACATGAAAAGGAGTAGCATAAATAAATGTTGTGTCACGTTCCTCCAAAATCAATCAGCGTGCCGGAAAGCCAAGAACACGAGACTAGCAGATAATAATTTATGGTCAGTAAAAGGGTGAGGAACGGGCCAGACATTTCAAACCGGAAGAAACTGACTGCAACATGCAAGTATGGGCAAATGCTCGGTAATTAATGGCGTGATTGTAATGAACTTTTACACACGCATAACAGCGCACAAAAATATGTGTTACGAGTATGTAGATATTGAAAAAATGAACTCTACAAACAAGTCAAGAATGTTGTTACTCAGAATTATATTTTTTAGAAGGAATAAATATGGCGGTGTTTCTTGTACTTACTTCTACGAAGGAGGTTGAATAAGAGTAACAGAATTAGCTGAATGGTTGCGTGTCAAAGTAATGTGGCAAGATATAACCAGTTTGATTCTGGGCATTAGATGGATGGTTGAAGGCTACAATACATTGATGCGGTGTATGCTTTTGTACAGCTGACAAAAAGAAAGTTGCGATTTCGGAAGCCTGTCTAGGTTAGCTGCATAAACAGTAGGTCTCTCACCAACGTGATTACCTCTAATGAGCAATCCACTGAGTCCCTCATTAAACAGCTGCAAGATATTGGCATCATAGCCAATTAAGCACTTCGAATGTGCTGGAGGTCTTCACCTGCTTTCTTGAAAGCCTTGCAATTGTCTTTTGTTATTTAAAATTTGCCCTTGAACATGCATGATGTTCTTTGGCTGTGGAGTGTACTTTGAGGAAGGAGTAGTGCAGATTCTCGCAATGCGTACAATGACAGAGGTAGAAGATAAACAATACTGGAGCCTTCCATTGAAGGCAGTATTGTTAATTTATTATTGTTGTTTGTTTATTGCTTATTTTACGAAGCTTTAAAGCTTCGTAATGTAGATGCTCCTTGGTGCAATGCATATTTTTTTCCTCTAACACAGCGACTGTCTCTAGTATTAAAGTATGTCATCAAAAAGAACAGCTACATACGCAATTGAAACATGAGAACATGTATCTTCAGACCAATGCAACGCAGCTAACAACGCTCTAACGCACCTAGCAAGGTACAGAGGTTAAGGGCGTGTATCATTGTCATACTGCAACTATACTGCACGTGCACGGCTTTAGAAGGAGCCATATTTCCTTTGCGAAATTGGCGCATCATACTTCTTCAGAAGCCGCTGAGCTTAACCTTCTTGAATAAAGCAAAAGAAAGCCCTCTGCACTGAACGGCATGTGTTCATAAGCCGCATTTATTATCGAACCATTTCATTTTCCTTTCTTTTCGAACTTCGTCATTGTTTCTAACGTGCCTCGCAGCTAGGACTCTGCCGTGTCGCTCTTATCGCTGGCATCGTCGCTCATTGCTGCGCATGATAAAAAAAAGAATGCAAAGTGAAATGCCACGTTACAGACAGGCAGCAGCCGTTTATGCCTTCAAGGTCGCCATGTCCCTCTCCGTCACTCGTTCATGCGGCTAACAGTGACACAACAAAATACGAAGACAATAAGTCCTTAACAACGTACAACAGAATTGCCTGCGGCCTTACCATGAAACGGCGACGAAGCAGTGGTGTCAGACGCTGGCAGAAGAACCCAACAGTGATCATCGGGAGCAATTTACAGGGTAAAGGCGTAGTGAGCCCGGCGACAAAGTCTGGCTGGGCTTCGCACACGCTGGATCGTGCCGCATGACAAGCTGTTAGCCATGGCCGCAGCCGCAGCCATGGCCGCAGCCACCTCATCGGGGAACACGTAGGGCCACCCATAAAATTTCCTACAATATACTAGAGGGAACTCTGGCACTGCAATTATTGAGCCATCACGGAAATGATGGGAAGTGGATGAATTTGTATGATCTTCATGCTTGTGGATTCAGACGTCCTTACGGATTCGTTTATTATGCTTCGTATGCCTTCATTGTCGTAAACTTCAGAGCAATCTATACTTTTCTAAGTGCAGAAGACGCTACGAACGCGCACAATCGCTACTAATTGCAACGGTTCAGCTTGTCGAGGTGGCCAAAGCAAAACCCGCCAAGCATCTCATGGCACTGCTTGTTCGCAATAAATTCCCACGCAAATTCATAAGGACGTTATATGTCGCATGTCGATGCGTACGTCAGTAGCGTAATGGTTTCAATATCGGGCGTCTTTGCTAGAGGCCCTGTGTTCGAATCCTGCCTTCGGACAGTTTTAATAATGTTTGTGTAATTATTTATTGCGCAGCTATAGATTTCTGAATATGGGCTTACAAAGTCACAAAGCCGATTGAAGCCAAAAATGCGAAGTTTAGGCAAATCAATGTACTTCCCCCATAATTTCCATGCTGGCTCCATCCCTCCCATTGCAGCTACTGTAGACACTAGCCCCAGTTTTCCCTCTAATAATTATTGTATGAAACTCTACGGGGCCGCCTACCAGTATCGGGGAACCTTGAGCTCAAGCCGCGGAACGGCTCAAGTGGCCAGTGGTTTACTATGTTACTGAATGGTGTCTCCTCCTCTACCCTGGCCGTGGTTGTTTATGGCTGTCCGCGCGACTAAGTGCATACGCGGGCCACGCGCCGCATCTTGGTGGTAATCTGCGGCGCGTGCAAATTTGCGCGATCCTAGATGTCTGGTGGCCTCACTTGCGCTCTCTAGCTCGTGTAGTTGTCGAACGCTTTTCTATCGCTATCAATGCGTCGCCTTTCGAGAGAGACTGCGACATTTTTTTACCCTTCATTCAAGCATGCGCAATTATGCCGATTATAGTTCTAACCGCACAGATACAGGCCCGTATCGTGTTATGACTAACTCCGCTTACACCCAGGCTTGGTTATTTAAGACTGCTCGATCCGCTTCACTGCTTTGAGCCTTGTGTGGTGAGATCGGTGACGTGAAACTCTTCATCTTGTTATGTCCGCACTTTGAAGCGGGGGGCAAGGTGTTGCGTCATAACCTACAGAAGAAAGGTCTTCGACACGTGAGCTTTGAAGATGTATAGTGTTTTCTGAAGGGTCCGTAGTAAACAGGAAGGCAGTTCTGCGACTGTTGATAGCCTTTCTTCGAGACATGAATTTGATTAACGTTTGATGACTCACTCTTGTTAACAACGTAGGATATGCCCGGGCGGAATATTTGCAGGCCAGACATGCCAGTCTCACTCCGCCTGCAGCAACAGCACCACCACACACAATTCATCTTTCCAGATATGTGTCGTTTCATGCTCATTCTGCATATGGTGTATAGTGCAATGGAAAGCGTGTGGGTGCTGCTGTTTGTCGAGTCAAGCCGGGCAGCTTTTACCAGGGCTTTTATTTTTACCATATGATGATTATAAAATGTAAGCCTATACACATCATCATCATCATCATCAGCCTAGTTACGCCCACTGCAGGGCAAAGGCCTCTCCTATACTTCTCCAACTACCCCGGTCATGTACTAATTGTGGCCATGTTGTCCCTGCAAACGTCTTAATGTCATCCGCCCACCTAACTTTCTGCCGCCCCCTGCTACGCTTCCCTTCCCTTGGAATCTAGTCCGTAACCCGCAGTGACCATCGGTTATCTTCCCTCCTCATTACATGTCCGGGCCATGCCCATTTCTTTTTCTTGATTTCAACTAAGATGTCGTTTACCCGCGTTTGTTGCCTCACCCAATCTGCTCTTTTCTTATCCCTTAAGGTTACACCCATCATTCTTCTTTCCATAGCTCGTTGCGTCGTCCTCAATTTCAGCAGAACCCTTTTCGTAAGCCTCCAGGTTTCTGCCCCATATGTGAGTACTGGTAACACACAGCTGTTATACACTTTCCTTTTGAGGGATAGTGGCAACCTGCTGTTCATGATTTAAGAATGCCTGCCAAACGCACCCCAGCCCATTCTTATTCTTCTGGTTATTTCAGTCTCATGATCCGGATCCGTGGTCACTACCTGTCCTAAGTAGATGTATTCCCTTACCACCTCCAGTGCTTCGCTACCTATCGTAAACTGCTGTTCTCTTCCGAGACTGTTAAACATTACTTTAGTTTTCTGCAGATTAATTTTCAGACCCACCCTTCTGCTATGCCTCTCCAGGTCAGTGAGCATGCACTGCAATTGGTCTCCTGAGTTACTAAGCAAGGCAATATCATCAGCGAATCGCAAGTTGCTAAGGTATTCTCCATCAACTTTTATCCCCCATTCTTCCCACTCCAGGTCTCTGAATACCTCCTGTAAACATGCGGTGAATAGCATTGGAGAGATCGTGTCTCCCTGTCTGACGCCTTTCTTTATTGGGATTTTGTTGCTTTTTTTGTGGAGGACTACGGTGGCTGTCGAGCCACTATAGATATCTTCCAGTATTTTTACATATGGCTCATCTACACCCTGATTCCGTAATGCCTCCATGACTGCTGAGGTTTCGACTGAATCAAACGCTTTCTCGTAATCAATGAAAGCTATATATAAGGGTTGGTTATATTCTGCACATTTTTCTATCACCTGATTGATAGTGTGAATATGGTCTATTGTTCAATAGCCTTTACGAAATCCTGCCTGGTCCTTTGGTTGACAGAAGTCTAAGGTGTTCCTGATTCTATTTGCGAGTACCTTAGTAAATACTTTGTAGGCAACGGACAGTAAGCTGATCGGTCTATAATTTTTCAAGTCTTTGGCGTCCCCTTTCTTATGGATTAGGATTATGTTAGCGTTCTTCCAAGATTCCGGTACGCTCGAGGTTATGAGGCATTGCGTATACAGGGTGGCCAGTTTCTCTAGAACAATCTGTCCACCATCCTTCAACAAATCTGCTGTTACCTGATCCTCCCCAGCTGCCTTCCCCCTTTGCATAGCTCCTAAGGCTTTCTTTACTTCTTCTGGCGTTACCTGCGGGATTTCGAATTCCTCTAGGCTATTCTCTCTTCCACGATCGTCGTGGGTGCTACTGGTATTATATAAATCTCTGTAGAACTCCTCAGCCACTTGAACTATCTCATGCATATTAGTAACTATATTGCCGGCTTTGTCTCTCAATGCACACATCTGATTCTTGCCTATTCCTAGTTTCTTCTTCACTGTTTTTAGGCTTCCTCCGTTCCTGAGAGCCTGTTCAATTCTATCCATATTATAGTTCCTGATGTCCGCTGTCTTACGCTTGTTGATTAACTTAGAAAGTTCTGCCAGTTCTATTCTAGCTGTAGAGTTAGAGGCTTTCATACATTGGCGTTTCTTGATCAGATCTTTTGTCTCCTGCGATAGCTTACTGGTTTCCTGTCTAACGGCGTTACCACCGACTTCTATTGCGCACTCCTTAATGATGCCCATGAGATTGTCGTTCATTGCTTCAACACTAAGGTCCTCTTCCTAAGTTAAAGCCGAATACCTGTGCTGTAGCTTGATCCGGAATTCCTCTAGTTTCCCTCTTACAACTAACTCATTGATTGGCTTAGCACAGCTGTAAAAACGATGTATACCCATCGTGGTTGCTTAGTGGCTTCGGCATTACGCTGCTACGTTGTAGGTCACGGGATCAAATCCCGGCCACGGCGCCCTTTTTCGGGAGGAGTCAATGCAGAAATGGCCGCGTACCGTGCATTGGATGCGCGTTGAAGAACCTGAAGTGGTCAAACTCAATCCGGAGTCCCTATGGCATGTCTCATAATGAGATCATGCTTTTGGTACGTAAAACCTCCGAATAGAATTTTTTATTTAAGAAACTGTATACTGTAACGCCTGAGACCGATAAAAGGCGAAAAAATACGCGACTATAAGCTATAGACGCAACTATTGTCGCCAACGTGTGATGCCTGCATCGTAGGATGCGAGCCCACTGAACGTTCGCTGCAGCTGCATCTATCTCTCGTACGTGCACCTCAAAAAGCTTCAGCGTAAACCTCTAGTAGACCCACAAACTACGCATACACGCCTAAAATAAACGAGGACTTAAGTACTCGCACAAGATAACTTTGGTCGCCATAAAGCGATATTCTGCTTAGCAGACGGTTTTTATACCTGTACATAGCATTACTTCTAGTAACAGTGAAAAAGAAACATGGAATTGAGTAGACGGGGCGCGCAAGTACTCAGCCTCAACAGAGCAGCCGTTCCAGTTAAAAAAAAAAACGAGAGAATGCGCTCGGCCGATAGCACCTCACTGTCAAACACACCCCACGCATCATCTAGGCTTGGCCAAAGCTTGCAGCTCTTTATCACTGGTCATATTTTATCATCTTTATTACGTTGTTTCCAACGAAGGCAGTTTTCGTATAGTGTGCTAAACTCGCCCCTTGCTTCACCCGCACTTCTCGATATCATTACCACCCATCTAATCCCATAAAATAATTCAAGTGGCTTTCTCTCGCTCGACAAATTATACCGCCTGTATGTGCTCGCTGTCAACGTTCGCTGCTCCTCTAACAATAATATTTTGTTCTATAGGCCATAAAGAACAGCAACATTGTGTGTCATTTTGGATGTGAAAAGCAGCTTCAATTCTGGGACCACGCCTTTTCCCCTTCTCCCGTTTCCTCTCTTACGACTTCACGCTTTCTGTATTATGTTTCTTATCGCGGGCCACTTATTATCCTCTACATCTTTCTTTGACGCTTGTTGTCTTGCCATAAATTCTTGTCGCTTCGCCTTTCTAGCGCGCATCTTCAAAAAGGCGACGCAATCATAATTATGATAATCATCCTGGCCGTCGTCATTGTCTTCACCATAAAGCTCATCAGAGCCCAATTAAGTGCATACTGCACTATAAAGACTGTTTAACGGGCTATAGCCTTCTGCAGACGAATGGGCTGCCCACTTCACCCCACCTGGTCCTCGGTCGTTCCTAAATGCGTTTTTGTTCACATGGTATTCGCTCAACTACACGGATAGGTGTTTGTGGCACGCATCCCATTTCCTCTTGAAGCCAGCTTTTCCTTCTTAATTTCAGCCTCAGTATCACCAAGCCGCGTTTGCTATCTAATCCGCAATGCTCATATTATGTAAATTACCGTAACATCTAGTGATGCCTGTTCCGTCAGTGTCTGCGCTGTTATTACTTACCTCCCAAATCTCCACTCTAACATCCAAGGTTCTGCACTTCTCAATACATACGGGTGAGTACAGGCAGAAAACACCATTTGTGCACTCTTCAAGAACATCAGTAAGCCGCTGCTGTTCATAAATTGGTATCACTTTCCACATGCATTCCAAACCATAGTTGCGCCGTAGATGATCATGATCAGGATCATGATCATGTCGTGCCTTGACTATGCCAGACCAATTAACTGGCCAGTTTCAGTAGACACAGCACCTATAATTTCCGTATCAAAAATTGCTGCCCCTTCACCAGGCGCTTGAAGGTCGTAAGAGTAAACAGTAATAGGAGTCGGATACTCATACATCGGCAGAAAGCGTGAAAACAATATTTCCTGTCTTTTGCCTCAGCGCTCCAAGTACATATCAGTCTTAAGAATGTGGAACCCTTTAGGCTTCCTTTAGTTTTCTTGATAATACAATTACGATGATTACGAAACCTTGAAGAAGGAGGGTGCTTCCGCTTGCGGTTTCTTCTTTCGCAAATAAACGTCTCGTCATTATAATTATTTCAGTATGAAGATAGCTACATTATTCCTATAGCTTTCTTCAGGTTGTAATGATGCATACCTAGTTGTGCATGGCTACAACAAAGAAAGAACTTCGCACAGAAAACATATTTTAACTGTTTTCAGTAAATGTTTTTGTATCCCCCCTTTGTGGTGGTAACGGTGATGTTGCTACAGGTGAGGTCATTTTATCGCTGCTAGCCCTTACAATATTCAAGCGCTTTGTAAAAGCATAAACGTTTATGACACCGGCACTAGGGATACTGAAGCTACAAAGTGAGTTAATTACACGAGCTAAGTGGATTACCATGTGGTTAGTACCAGTGTGCTAACCTCAGCAGCTGGTGTATTCCAGCTGTCGGCATTAATAGATCACTTTCAAGGATCACCGGTATAAATCCGGATTACTTAGCAGAACCAGGGGCTAACGGCGACGCTTTGGATGTTGCTTTCGTTTACCCCGCTTGGATCAGTGGCGCTCTTTCCTACTCGTGTTGCTAAGCTACACTTTGCATTTACCGCTTAGCCCGTAGGCCGTGCAGCCCTTTCTCTTTCGTATCCGGACAAGATCGATCAATACGGACGGTCAAGTTAACTCCGAGTGTAGAGAAACATGTTCGAGTGAATATTAATTGGGACAGATTTAGGCCAGAATGAACAAACTTATGTCAACATGGTTTGACAATAACACTCTCGTTATCAGTGCTGGGAGAGGGGGGAGGTATTTCGTAAGGGTCCACCTAGCGAATGCATGCATTTCCTTTGCTAAAGTTCTGATTGGCTCGGCTGCGGCACGCGTCAGAACGATACAGGCGCACCCTCCCAATCAGCACTCCAGCTGCAGACAAAATGGACATGTCCAATAGGTGTACACTTAAAAAATAACCCCCTGCACGCTATCTGTGCCTCGAGGATCTTTAGAGCGATAGCTCTACTACTCCAGGTACAAACCCAGAAAACGCCTGGTTCCGCAAATCTGACCTTCAAGCTCAGCGAAGGTCAAACTGGGACTTAGCCTGCCACCACCGTCGGCTGCTGCGTACGCCGCGTGGGGGCCCACATCCTTAAAGCGATCTGCGATGTGTACAAAGTGCGCCGAGAACTGGTAGCTTCGTACGCGCTGTGCTTTCGACGCTTAGTTCGCGTTCAAGCGAGACGCAGCATTAAGGTCAATTCGCTCGCTGCTGCTGCCGCACCGAGCAGCGTCTGTGTGTTGTCTTGTGGTCCAGTTGTAGATGCGGTAGGTGCTGACGGCGCCGAGCGGGCCGAGCAGCGTCGGTGTCCTTTCCCAAAGCCAGCAAAACCGTGCTATCACTCGGCAAACTTGGTTTAGCCGCATTCAACCACAGCAATTTTCTTTTTATTCTCTTGCATCCGAACTCTCAAAGTTTAAAAGAACCGACAGCTGGGCTAGGTCTGGATGATACGCATCAGGAGAAACAACGTCAGACTTCACACAAAGCAGGCAGGATACTTTTTCTGCGTTCAGTTTTGCGTTTTGCTTTATTTAGCGCTGCTTTTTCCATCGCAAATCGAAGTTGCCCAAACTTTTTTTTTTATTTTGCTGTATATTTCTCTCTCTTCATTTCTCGAAGGGCTCTCTTTTCCAAGGATAGAAAAAACTATCCCACTAATTATTTCGTCCGCGTCGGGATCTCCGTTATGTATGTTTGTCCGCTTGTAGTACCATGCCCTTGGCACGAGACGCCCTTGGCCTTCGTGTAGGAAATCTTGACATCTGTTTGGAACGATGCTTGGTCATATTTTTCTTGCGTGTGACTTGCCTGTCCTTACGACAAGGAAAGTAAAAAAGAAACAGTAAGTGCGCATATTCGATTCGCTGCTTTGTTTCGAGATAACTTCAGTATCCCATTTCATATCTCTCCTGTACTTCCCCCATTTCTTGCGCTTAGTTGCACTAATTGGCTGCAGCACTTCGTTGGCTTCGGTCTCACTTCGAGTGGTTTCTTATCTTTTATCTCGAAAATCTGTCTGTCTTACGCCTGAAAGTATCCTGGAACTCACTGTAAAGGTGAACTGAGTCGGGTAGCTAGAGAGAAAGCTACTGCTCGATTGGGATCAATTCCATCCCGCTGCCTATCAATGGCAGGCGCTCTTTGCCAAGCATCCTTTCTTTTTTCACAGCGGCGCACTGAAGTGACGCGAGGAAGCACGGCAAAGTCGCTCTCACAACATGGGCTCCCGCTGCTTTATAAAGAGCGGCCGAAACAGGTCGACCTAGTTCAAAAGAGTTTATTTGCCTTATTTCATTCGCCGAGGGTTCCAGGCACAAAGGTGAGTAGTTCCCGCTGTGAAGTTCGAGTGTGCATGGAGTGAATTTCAAGTACACTGAACTCATTTGCGTTCGACATCCGTGTTTGGCTTCGAGTGGTTAGGAAAGTTAAATTCGCGCTGCCCTGCACAGCAGTATGGACTGAAACCTAGAAGCCTCTGCTAACAACATCCCGTGCGTGTATTTTCTGTTTGGTCTCTTCCGACGCACCCGGAAATAGTGGACACAAATAAATAAAAGAAATTTGCAAAGTCTAATTAAATCGACCTGTTGTTTGTCATACGGGTTCAACAAAGAAACTTCTGTGTTACCGTGTTTATTTGCCCTTATGCGGATGCGTACGCATGCCCGGCAGGGTGACAGCGTACTATATTTTTCGTTCAGTTTAATGATGGGTGAAATGTGGAAGAGACTGACGGTATCTTTATAAGCCCTTTTTTTTAGGGCTGTTCGCGTGCGAATCTAGGACGTTTCATCCCGCGATAGCATCAGTGTGCTAACCTAGAACTTCCGCAAAGATAAGCCTGCACGTATGCCGTGAAGATATACAGCAGAAGCAGAATCAAATTGATTGAAATAATATGTTTTACCCTCTGTGCTCAACATTCTAAAAAAATGTTATGGGGTTTAACCTGCCAAATACACTTTCTGATTATGAGGCACGCTGTAGTGGGAGACTCCGGAAATTTTGACCACTTGGGGTTCTTTAACGTACACCTAAATCCAAGTACACGGTTGTTTTCGCATTTCGCCCCCGTCAAAATGCGGCCGCCGTGGCCGGGATTTGATCCCACGTCCTCGTGCTTAGCGGCCCAACATCATAGCCACTAAGCAACCACGGCGGGTCTCAACATTTTAGAACGGCTTCATATGGAGCAGTTGCTGACGCTCACAAAGGGACGCTGTTTTTTTATTTATTTATTTATTTGGGATACCCTCAAGGTACATAGTTGTACATTGCAGAGGGGAGTGGCGAGAATACATCCCAAGAGTAAAAAATACAGGATTACTTCAAAGCTAGAAGAAAGGGGGTTAACCGAGGGGCCCGTTTGTATTAGTCATATCATAAGAAGCCAACAAACTCTGACATCAAGGACAACATAGGGGAAATTACTTGCGCTTAATAAATGAAATAAAGAAACGACAAATTAATGGAAATGAAAGTGGATGAAAAAAACAACTTGCCGCTGGTGGGGAACGATCCCACATGCGAAGGTTGTTCCAATCCGAAGGTTGATCGTGACAGCTCATGCTGCCTCCCGAGGCAGTGTAAGTATACCAATGGTAGCTTGAAATAATGTGCTTGAAAGAAAGAAACGCTTATGAAGAGTGTGTAGGTTTTTTTTTTTCTTTCGATGGTTGTGCTAATAGAGTATTCAGAGTAGTTTCGCATGCCAATCTCCGGATCAAAGACGAAGCTGAATCTCCACTATCGAGTGTTCCCCAGGGTGACGCAGAGTTCCTCAGCGTCAAGACCCATATTAAACAAATATACTTAAAGAATGTTTCGATGCCTGCGAAACCAGTGGGGCACAGCGCGAAGAGACGCACTGCTTTGTTCCGTGTCTATGCTTTTGGAATGGGAAGGACGTGTTCGTGCACGCAGCGACAGACCTTGCCGCTGTGTTGAGGGACACCGGAGGCGCTCGTTCTCTGCTGTGAACACCACGAAGTTACCAAGGAATGGGCCGAACGTGCCCGTCCGTTCGCATACTCAATTTTTCCGCCGCCCCGGGACTCGTAACGCTCGCAGCACCCAGGTATAGTGCCTAGAACCCAGGCTTGTGGGACTCGCGTGACGACTCCATCTCCCCAGTGTTGCTCTGCAAGCGCCCATGCTGCATCACGGCTCGCTATGCAGTAAGTATGCAAGCCGAAGCGAGGTTGCGGGCCCAAATTTGATTTTGCTGTGAACCGCTGTTTACGAGCTAGGTAAATATGTTGGACGTCCGATCATTGGACCATTCACAATTATCAGAAGCAAGCTGTTGTTTCAAGAAGCCAGGCGACGATAGTCTGGGCATATGACCTTCACGCGCGCTTTTTAATGTAATTATAAAGGTACTTTTCTTTCATGCTCTGTGGTATTTTAATTTTAATGAACGTTCATTGCACTTAACTCTTTGTGTCCCAAAACTTTAATTTTTGTATTGTCGAGAGCCTAATGAAATAAATGCGTAGTCAGGTCATCCCACTGGAACGGTCTTCACGATGATATCGTATCGATAACTGATCGTAAAATATTTCGTAAACGTCTGTGCGCGCTTTTTACATAATATCCTTCCTCTTATTTTTGCAGTTACGCTTGAGCATTCTGTACTTTGTTTTGTTTTTTAGTTCAGCCACTGTACAGTTGTCTTTTATTTAATTTTGAGTTGTTTCCATTGTACTTAACAGCTTATTGTTACATTTCCACCCTCACTCAATGCCCGACAGGGCGTGTGAGGTGTTTTTTTTTAATAAATAAAAAAAAATCCTACTTCCATGTAACGCAGGGTACCAGCTACTTGAAGGTTCTCTATTCTAGCTTTCTTAACGACAGCACTGACGCTGTATAAAATGCGTTTTCAAAGCATTTTTTTTTCTTATAGCTTTGCTGCAGTGAGGCTTCTGTCACCGTAAGTTCGCTCATACTTTTCCGTGTTTTGTCAAGGCATTTCACGCAGCGCTTTCATTCCTGAGATATTGGAAAAAAAAATACAAGAAAAGTAAGTACTAGAGGGTAGACGACTTCTCTTCAACTTACATTCGTCAACCTTATAGTTCGTGCCGCGAAGAGTTCATATTGCGGCCCCATGTTCAGGTTTGGAAGAGTGCGCCAGATAATCTACACGCAGCTGTAGATTATGTCTCCAATTCGGCCACGCCCGCACGCTTTGAAGAAACGGCGACGATATATTGCTGCTCCAAAGCTGCTCGCTTGATGGAGCCGCAACTTTCAAAAGAAGTTTGGAAGCACTGCCGTCCTCTTTGACGTCCTGTGCGCGATTTTTCTTGTATACAATTTCTTGCCACTTTCTCTCTCTCTTTCTCTCTCTTCTGAACAGGCGTGAAATATATTGGCTTCCAATTCCGCTCGTTTTCCATCAACTAATACAACCCCTTTTTTTTTCGAATTCCCTACAGTCGGATTCTTTTTTTTTTTCGCTCAATTTTGAAGTTCCTAACATCGCGAACAGACTCGAAGCAGCCGTAGGTGTCCGTGCCTATTGTGGAATTTTTTTTTTGTATTACATGCAGGGTACATAGCACGCGGGAAAGAACGGGGGGAAAGAAGCGACAAACTTTTTGGAAGTAAGACGTGTTCGTAAGAAGTAAGACGAGTTCTTCAAGAGGTCTCGTATAGCTAGCCGCGTTCAGGGTCGTCTGCACACGTAAGATTCCGGAACTACGAGGTCAAAGCAAAGCCACTTAGAAATAATTATACATTGTGCTATGCTACATTGTGCATTGTGCGATAGATGCTACCCATCTATCGCGGATGAATCAAGGGAGCTTTTACGCATGTAGAAGATCCTCTGGGCTGAAATTATCCGCCATAAGGTGGCTTCACAGTCTGCAGGGTTACCTGAATGAGCTAGCTTGGATGCTCGGTGGTTAGTCAGAAGTTCGAGTCTTTGAATTTCCTTTCTTTTTTTTCTCTGTGTTTCTTATTTTTTTATCTGAAGGTGGTCGTTTCGAAGTCACCTCCTCCAGTACCCTATACCTCTCCAGGCTTGGAGTGGCACCTGACACTGGCGAAAACACCGAGAACCAGTGAGGATATAGTAATCCAATTAGGAAGGTCCACTAAACTTCAACAAAGACACTCCCTCACCAAAACAGGAATCGGCCTCCTTGGTGCAGTATTCGGCCACCCCCTCCCTCATGATTCTTACATTTAACCCATGGCCTTCAGGCCCCAGCTACTGCGGAGCACCTGACCAACGCGGCGGCAGACCTGTAATGCAGCAGAGAGCGCTAAGAATCTGTGGACCCGGACAGGCCGCCAATAAAAACAAACCCTGGCGACTTTTAACACCCGAACTCTCTCGAGTGAGGCTACCTTAGCAAGACTCTTTGACGAACTAACAGGTATTGTTTGGGATATTATTGACCATAGTGAAGTTAGAACAACTGGTGAGGCTTATACAGCACTGACTAAGGGCCACGTCCTGTGCTAAAGAGGATTCCCAGATAAGAAGCAATATGGGGTAGGATTTTTAATACTTAAGGACGTAGCGGGCAACATTTACGAATTCTGAATCAATCAATCAATCTTTATTTTCATTCTGTCAATGATACAGAAAGAAGGACTGTGACAAAAAGCTGTTTTTAGAACAGCTTGACTAGGCCACAGCCCCATGGAAATATTTCGCAGCGGTAACAGCACTACCGTAAAATAAATCAAACTAACACACATTAATAAACTAACACACTAAGTAAAGGAAATGCTAAGGTAATACAGAAAGGTAGTTTTTACAGTCACCAAAAAATAGATACAGAACACTTTCTTAGAAAAATGAAATATCTGAAATGCTATCAAATAACAAACGTCTAGAATAAGTACACTGAATGTACAGAAAAACAAAATAGAAATCAATTTGTTACAAACAGTTACATACAACCAGATGAAACAATTCAATACGGTTATGGATTTGAGGAACGAGACAGTTTGTAGTATAACCAGTGTTAAGTAGTAGAAATTTCAGAGCTATACATCACTGTGTATAACTTGCGGATATCCTGATATGAACAATCAAATAAGTCAAAATTGTTAAGGTAATAGTGATTGAGGAGGGACGGAAGAGTGTAAGACAAGCGCTCTTTTCCGGAGTTTAATCGTACTGTATCTACTTCCCAATTTTCTCCATGACGCGTGGGATAATTTAAATGCCTAATTCTTAAATTGGCCAGAACACGCAAATTTGTTATGTTCTTACAAGTTTCTAATTTGAATTTTCTGCTTAACGTATAATTGTATATTTGGTGTATTTTAAGTATTCCTGAAGTGCAGAATAAAACATTAGTAGATGCCGCAAAAGGTGCATTGAAAATATGCCTAATACATTTTTTCTGAACCAAGTATATTTGATTTAGATTTGTGACCGTCGTTGTACCCCATACTAGTTGGCAATAATTTAAACGAGAGCTAAAGAGCGAATGATAGAGTAGGAGCTTGATTCCTTTTGGAAGTAAGTATCGAAGGCGACCAATTACACCTGTCACCTGAGCTAATTTTTGCAGAACATGTCTTACGTGGTAATCCCAACTCATATTTGCGGAAAAAAATATGCCCAGACATTTAAAATGGTCAACTATTCCAATAGTGTGAGTATTCAGTACTATGTCTTCATGAGGTGGAATAATTTTATTTTTTGGTCGGAATATAACAGCTTTTGTTTTATTTTCGTTAATACGCATAGCATTTGCCGCTGACCATCTCTCTAGCGTTTTCATTGTCTGATTACAAGTTCTGATAAGCTCATGAATATCATGCCCTGAAAATAGTATGCTGGTATCATCAGCATATATTATGTATTTCGCCTCGCAATTAATATTTACAATGTCATTAAGATAGATATTAAATAATAGTGAGATAGATAATTAAATAACAATTCTACAGCATTAATGAGAGGGTAGCAGTAGCCGTAATAAAACCTAATAAGAGGTATAGATTAAAGGTTGTACAAGCCTACTCTCCTACCTCCAGTCATGATGATGAAGATGTAGATCAGTTTTATGAAGATGGGGAATTAGCCATGAGAAAAGCGCAAACTCAATATACTGTAGTAATGGGCGACTTCAATGCACAACTGGGGAAAAGCAGGCTGGTGAACAAGCACTTGGCAACTACGGCCTCGATTCTAGAAACACTAGAGGAGAGATTCTGGTAGAATTCGCGGAAAGGAATAAGCTGGGAATAATGAACACCTTCTCAGAAAGCGTTGGAACAAAATGTGGACTTGGAAAAGCCCTAATGATGAAACAAGAAATGAAATTTATTTCATACTTTCTGCCGATCCCAGCATATATTGCAGGATCTAGAAGTGTTAGGTAAGGTAAAGTGCAGTGAACATACGTTAGTAAGGGCTAGGATTCACCTCAAGTTGAAGAGAAAAGGAGTAAAGAAGGAGGCTAGCCTAGACGCAGTAAGGGTAAAAGCAGACCAATTCAAGTTGGCACTTGCAAACAAATATGCAGCCTTAGAACAGAGAGATGAAGATGACATAGAGGTAATTAATGAAACTATAACAAGGCTGGCTTCAGAAGCAGCAACTGAAGTGGTAGGTAACGCACCAAGGCAAGCAGTAGGTTAGCTCTCTTAAGCAACGAAACACCTAATGAAGAAACGACAATGAAACTGTCCAACTGAAGAGATCAGATAAAATTCGCAAAATTGTCAAAACTGACCAACAAGGAGAAAGTAAAGGATATTTGAAATTATAATGTAAGAAACACTGGGGAAGCAGTATAAAAATTGACGCAGGATGATATCAGTGAGAAAAAAACTTGGCATAGGACAAACCAAGATTTATGCACTGAAAGATAAACAGGGCAATATCATTAGCAATTTCGAAGATATAGTAAAAGCAGTGGAAGAATTCTATACGGACCTATACAAATACCCAGAGCAGCCAGGATACCTCAGTTGGAAGTAGTAAGGAATAGGTTACGGAGGCTCCTTCTGTAACTTGCGATGGAGTTAGAAGAGCCTTGGAAGACATGAAACGAGGAAAAGCGGCAGGACAAGATAGAATAACACTCGATTTAATCGACCATGGAGCGGACATCATGCTTGAAGAGCTTGCGGCCCTTTATATGAAATGTCTCATGACTTCAAGGGTCTCAGAGAACTGGGAGAATGCCAACATTACACTAATCCACAAAAAAGGGAGACGGTAAAGAAGTGACAAATTATAGGCCTATTAGCTTGCTTCCAGTATTGTATAAAATATTCACCAAGATATTTTCCAATAGAATAAGGGCAACACTTGAGTTGAGTCAACCAAGGGAACAGTCTGGCTTCAGGAAGGGATACTGTACAATGGATCACATCCGTCTACTGAATACTTAACATTTACTTAGTACTTCATCAAGCTGCTTTCTCTGCAGCTATTTCCCCTTGTTTTTCCGCCACAACCATGTACCTCCTTGCGAGTGGAAACAAATAAATAAAAAAAGTAATCAGGTAATCGAGAAATCTACAGAGTACAATCAGCCTCTCTATAGGGCTTTCATAGACAACGGAAAGGCATTTGATTCAGCAGAGGCACCAGCAGTCATAGAGGCATTACGTAATCAAGAAGCACTGAGTACAGGCGGCCAACGTAAATATCTGCGAAAATATCTGCAAAGACCCCGCAGCTACCTTGATTCTCCACAAGAAAAGTAGAAAGATACCCATAAAGAAAGGGTTAACACAAGGAGACACAATCTCTCCAATGCTATTCCCTGCATGCTTGCAAAACTTATTCAAGCTATTAAATTGGGACGGCTGAGGAGTAAGGATCAATAGCGAATATCTCTGCAACGTTCAGTTTGCAGATGACATCATCTTGTTCAGCAACAGTGGGGACGAGTTACAATAAATGATTGAGGACCTTAACAGAGAGAGTATAAGAGTGGGGTTGAAGATTAATACGCAGAAGACAAAGATAATAAGTCATATCCGGGTAAGGGAACAAGAGTGCAGGATCGCCTGTCAGCCTCTAGAGTCGGTGAAGGAGTACGTTTACCTAGGTCAATAAGTCACAGGGGACCCTGATTATGAGGAGGAAATTTACAGAACAATAAAAATGGGCTGGAGCGCATACGGCATACATTATCAGATCCTGACTGGAAGCTTACCATTATGACTAAAAATGAAGGTGCACAATCAATGCATTCTACTGGTGCTAACATATGGGGAAAAAACTTGGATACTGACAAAGAAGTTCGAAAACAAGTTAAGGACCACAGGAAGACCAATGGAGCAAAGAGTGGTAGGTGTAACGTTAATAGTTAGGGAGAGAGCAGTGTGGATCAGAGAGCAAACGGGGATAGCCGATATTCTAATTGACATTAGGGTTACAGGATGGGTGCCAAGAGAAGGAAAACGCAGTCGATGACGGCAGAAGACTAGGTGGGGTGATGAAATTAAGAAATTTCCAGGCGCAAGTTGGAGTCAGTTGGCGCAGGACAGGTGTAATTGGCGATCGCAGGGAAAATCCTTCGTCCTGCAGCGGATTAAAGTATGATGATGATGATGATGATGGCGGTGGTGGTGGTGGTGGTGGTGGTGGTGGTGGTGGTGTGGTGGTGGTTGTGATGATTATGATGATGACAACGACGACGACTTAACGTTTTCGGCTTGTGGACCAGCATTCTTCAGAGAACGGTACCCTGGTCCACCAGGCAAAAACGTTAAGTAAACACGTCTAAAGTCCAAAAAGTTCGTCGTCTCTTTCCTGCATATGTTACGTCGGGTCCTGCGTGCTTAACCTTGAAGAAAACCCATATATATATATATATATATATATATATATATATATATATATATATATATATATATGGTATTACGATATTATCGGTAGATACCCGAGACACGAGCCGCCGTGAGAACGACGACGAAGTGAGTCTGTGCCCTCGGCGCGAGTGAATGTCGGCCTGGCGCTCTGGCTCCAGTCTAGTGTAAATAGTCTGTAAATAGCCTCTTTTGTCTGTGTCTTTTCTACACGTAACAATATATATATATATATATATATATATATATATATATATATATATATATATATATATATATATATATATATATATATATATATATATATACTTAACGCACAAACACTTTTTCCAGTTTGACACTCCTAATGCTCACGCATTAAAAGAACGCCGCTAGCAAGAACAAACTGACCCGTTTGCTTATAAAACGTTACTGGCAACACGAACTGTCTCGTACACCGTAGTCTCGCATAGCACGCTATCACCTTCCCGTGGCAAGCGTGAGTGACGGCCCTGTGCACTGAGTGTCGGCGGGCTTCTTCATTGAAGGCAACAGCGATAGACCGCGGGGCAGTAATATTGAGCTCGCACGGTCGCGAGCCCGCGTTCCAGCACTGCCACCAGAGGGTTGTCAAAAGTGCTTTACAGGCCCGCCCAATATCCGCCTCGCTCTAGACAGCGCAAACACGCAAGCCCTGCAAGGTGAGAAATGCGGCCAAGAGATGATTTTCGTTAACCAGACAGAACGGGAGTGCAAACACCGCTGTCATCATTTCATGTCATCCAAACAAACCTGTTTATTAGTTCATCCGTCATACTGAAACGAGGGCAAAATTCCCATCCCGTTAAGGCCGAAAGGTGAAATGGATGTGTGTCGAGAAATAAATCGGCTCTGGAAAGAGAACAGAACAATTATGTTAAAAAATTATAAGCAAGCGTCTACAAGAAAACAGAAATAAATGGCAAAATGGAACAACATACTCAAGAAAGCCTCATTTTTTTTTCTCTTTCCAGAGGAAAAAGCACGCAAGATAAATTGTTCGCGTATCGCTCAAGTCAATGGTCTATCGTCAATCAACTAACGTGAGCCGGGCGGGTCTTCCCGGCAGCGGCGTCGATGTTCCCATACGTTAGGGCAGATTTTTCGGCGGGATCTAATAAAAACGAAGGCGATACTCTCGTGTATTTCATTTCAATGCCCAACAATCTCCTGCACAGAGAAACGGGGGACAACTATCGCAACAGCCTTCTTCCTCCGTTATACTTCACGTGGTACGGGGGTCGGGTGCCTTCAACCATCATCCCAACATATTCTATATATATATTGCAACAGTCTTTGCTTCGGGACATGGCGAGTTTGTCAAGCGCAGACCTTAAATAGGCTTCCGAGGTGTGCTGGCATCAGGATGGCGCCGCATTGTTTGCGGACGTGTCCATCGAATTCGGCACCGAAGAGTACAGTTGTCTTAAACTCTGAGCGAACTTCTCTGACCCTGGCCAGCAAGCCAATTACGGCAAAAGGCTAGCGTGCTCTTAAGTGGTTTTTCGGTGAACAAAGAAATGGGTGGGTGTTTCTTTCAGTTCTCATTGTATGCAGGTGCACGAAGCTTTGCGTTCTTTCAGAGAACGCAGAGTGACTCAAACAGTGACATGAGATGTGCCTGGGCTATATTCATGGTGAACAGTATTAGTAGTGATCATTGCATAAGGAAATTACGAATAATTTCTTTTCCTTACCAGCAGGTAACGTTTGCTGAGTGTTTTCCGTATGCTGATTGTGCTACTGCTTAATTCATGCAGCATTGAGGTGCACGTCGCAACGGCGGCAACAATGTGTGTGCGTCTTTCTTTCTTTTAGTTCACAGGGAAACGGGTTGGCCAAGATGCACCAGTCGCACTTCTTTTATTCCGATTAGATTTCTTTGATGGACTGGGGCAGCCAACACAATCATGCCTTTTAAGGTGGGTTGCTTGAAGAAATAGTTATTAGCCCCAAAGAAATTTATTGAAGTAATAATGAAGTTTGGTATATAAAGTCGAGCACAACTTTAGAAAAAAGGGGCGTTTACTCCTCCAAGACGGATGCACACGAGTCTTCACCAATAGACGCGCACACTAGACTGACGTCGCGAGCCGGATGGCAGGTGACCCCACCGATGGAGAAGATGGCCGCCCGCGCTTCCAACTGGGCCGAGTCGCGTCGGTCGTGTGCGTCTGCCATCGTCAGAGTGAATTCCCAAACTGTTTGCGGTGGTCTGTCATGCCGGAAATATTACTGCGAGCTTACGATGCACCATCTGTGGTACAGCCATGATCCGGTGACGAAAGATTGCAGCGAGCATCACTGACACTACCCTACGCGAACTGACGAGACTGCAGGCTGGTAAAAAAAAGAAAACGTCTAAAGGAAAAAAAAAGAACATATCATATTCTTGAAAATAAGTTTCTGAAAACTCAAAACAAGAACAAATATAGATCTTATGCTATTTAAAACCAAGAATATTTATTTAAAACGATGGATGAAGAATTTTTGTATCTTTCCTGCCTCAATCTTCTTCTCGCCCCAGGCTTGTGATGGTTTCTATAAATGCATTGTTTCTTTAAGTACGTGTCATACAGTAACTGATTCATGTTAGGGTCGGAAAACGAGTAGTAAATGTGCCGTGTACATGTAAACCGGCGCAACTGCCATGCAGAGCTGCTCCTTCTTCGCTTGTCTCTTGCAACGAAGATAAAAAGCAGACAACGCTCAGCATTGTAGAAGGCACAGGGTTATTTTTCTCTGGCGATCCGGCATGTGCTGTAGCATTCCAATCACGAGAGCTCTACCAAACTAGTCATCAAAATGCGAAACGCATTACGCATTTTAGAAGCCCGTTTTTTTTTTTTTTTTGAGCGGGACTATTTTAGTCGCGGAGGCAATTGGCTGTCGCGCTTCGATCATCTGAGCGGGGCCTCACCTTTTCTCTAAAGTTGTAACCGACTATAAGTTGCTTATATTATCTTTAGAGTGACCCGCCGTGGTTGCTCAGTGGCTATGGTGTTGGGCTGCTGAGCACAAGGTCGCGGGATCGAATCCCGGCCACGGCGGCCGCATTTCGATGGGGGCGAAATGCGAAAACACCCGTGTGCTTAGATTTAGGTGCACGTTAAAGAACCCCGGGTGGTCAAAATTTCCGGAGTCCTCCACTACGGCGTGCTTCATAATCAGAAAGTGGTTTTGGCACGTAAAACCCCAAATATTATTATCTTTAGAGTGCGTGTTTCTATTGCGGATCTTTTAGTCAGTAACGTTAATTCAGCTGAAATCATGACATATGCTCCATTTTCTAGGAAGCTATTTTCAAAATGTTTCCTCTCGCATGCATTGCCGCACATCAAGTCTTCATCGCATCTAAGTTGTACTTTTCGTGGCATCAGAAAAAAAAAGTGAATTGCCGATTATTCTGACCAGCGCCGCTACCACTCTGGCCGGCCACGAAAATAGCCAACAGAAACGACTTATTTCTTGCTATTCTTCGTCTTTATTTCGCTCTTTAAATATTCTCTACATAAAAATAATAAATTTACCAAGATTTATTAGACATCATGCTTCTAAATATGCGCATAAAATTGCCCAGTCGTTGACTTGGTACCTACGAGGCTATTACTAGAAAATGTCTCGTAGTTGGATGAGAAGAAGTGAATCTTTCCTTTTTTTTTCTATCTTGCCGTTCATGCCTGGCGATGGCGCGCGTATCCGCTGCATGTGTTGCACAGTTTCTCGACTACCTCGTCTGCTATGCGCCTCTTTACGGCACCTGGTGGCCATATTCTTACTAAGTGCGCATGTTTGTTTGAAAACCTCTTTCACTGTCTGTGTGTGCCACCTTGTTCTTTTTTCTTTTAAAATATGCTGCCACTCCAGACTATTTGTACTCCGCTGGAAGGGGATTGAAATAAGTCGGGCGCCAGGGCGGACTACCTAGGCGGTGAGAGGATGACGTCTTGAGGATGACTTCTCTGCAGTTTCCCCGATGTTGCGTAAATGTCTTTCACCCTAACCTACTTCGATTCCGAAAGTGCAACATGTGCCTTAAAGCAGTTCATCAAGAAGTTGATCATCAATTACAGGATAATGTGTTAGTGAACCAGTGATTTCCACAGATTTAGGGATGCTTACCACACCCAGTAATTTACCCATGCGACAAAGACATTATTCACAGCGCACTGATTTGTCTCTTGCCACTTGGAGCAAATTACTTCAGATCGAACCAAAGCAGAGCACGGGGCATGTGTATTGCAAGGAGAGTAGTTCAGTCTTCGTGATAGCGTAGAAGCGAAGTTTCTTAGTTTAGGAATCCTTCTAATCAGTTTTTTGTCAGAGTTCACTCAAGTTAAATTCTTAACCAGCCAAAAAGCGGAGTTCTCCACAAAATAAGTTCAAATACTCAATGCTATGCAGCCTTGATGTGGCTCATGCGTTACACCTCTTCTTTCAGCTTGAATGGAAGGTAATTGATTCCACGCTCCAAGGAAATCGCCAAACAAGAAAACCGCCTCACTTTGCTTCTGCTTCCGTGATACCAAAAGATTAGATAGATAAAACTACAACCCCGTGTTGCAGCTCGGGGTGGAGTTTGGGCCAGCAATCCACCAAGCCCATTGATGAGCAGGTCTGGTGGTGGGAATGAAGGAAAAATTGTTTATTTTACATTATTTACACTTTCCCGCACGTGCGTTCATAAGACAGCAGCGCTTTGAGTATCGCTTAGAGCGTGCGTGGAAGTATTTAGAAATAAGGCCGAATCTCCGTGCACTTTCAAGCGCGTAATTTACGCAACATCTTTTGGTTATTTCTGTAGTACAGGTCCTTCTTGGACAAGAAAAAAAATGTTAGTGCGTGAGTCTCACAGAAGTGGAAGGTTTGCCGAGCCTTATTGGGAATATGTGGATTATTTTTTTTTGTATAGAAGAAAGGTTCGTCTTCACGGCCTGTGCGTGCCTCGCCAGACTTTTGCAGAGAATTAATTCTCTAATGTGACGCCAGCAACCGTGGTCGAGGTGTCGTCCGTGTTCAACTTAACCAAAGCGGTGAAGAGCATCCCATGCTGTATCTTAGTCGATAACTGACATCGCGAGAAGAGACGTCATAGTATGGGCAATTCAAAGGCTAGGATACTATCTACATTCAAGACACGAAATTCATGGTGGAGAACGACAATTGTCCTTTTCCCTGGCTGAAGCAAATGTCGGGAAAAAACTGGAGGCTTAACCTTAGCGTATCCTTAGCGTTTTGAGGCATCTTGACCGCATACACGCCCGGCGCAAAGACGCTAGCGCGGTTGCGGGCACAGAGACTGACGCGACGGCGGGCGCGCGCCGCTTCATCCCTGGCGTGACGTCACATATCACGTGATGCAGCGATGGTGGCGCCGCCACCGCGTCGCGCGCGACGGCGCGAACCGAAGCGTGGAGGCCTCCGCTGGGGGACGTCCGACGGCGCGATATGAGGCCCCATCTGCAGCCGGTGTGACGTCATCACGTGACGTCACATCATGTGATCTCACTTCAGGGTCAATGGTGGCCACCGTCGGGAGGCGACCAACGGCGCGATATAAGGCCCCATCTGCAGCCGGTGTGACGTCATCACGTGACGTCATGTCACGTGACCTACGTGAAGGTCACTTGAAGGTCAATGGTGGCCACCGCCGGGAGGCGACCGACGGCGCGATATGAGGCCCCATGTGCAGCCTCTGTGACGTCATCACGTGACGTCATGTCACGTGACCCCACTTCAGGGTCAATGGTGGCCACCGCCGGGCGTCGCGCGAAGGCCCGAAACCTACGTTGATATGCTTCGCATAAAAACGGGAGACTGATGTAATGGAGTCTCATTTCGTATGAAGGCAACTTCGATGTTGCGTATAGGAAAGGGAGCCAGAATAAGAATGCAGACGGTCTGAGCCGAGGGTTTTAAGCAACGAACTCTGGGTAATCTTTTTTTAAGCGTGTTCCGTACGTATCGCTATCGATGGTATTGAGATAGTGCAACTAATTTCTTCTCTAGAACCAAACCGGGTAGAGAAATCCTAGCCAAACTAGGCCATGACACCATAGCAATCGAGAATCTATATCAAAGCGTTCCGACGGACACACGCAACTACTACACGGTTCGCCCACTGCCGCGGAACATGAACCCCACGCACCATCAACCCAGAAGGCTGGCACGCGGATCGTTCATCCTGGGCGAAATACGCGATAAGAAAATCCTAGCCTGTTTCGTTGACGCGGCACAGTACTTAACCAGGAAGGCCTTCGTTGCCACCACGATCAATAAGCAAGGTCAAGTGAGAAATGCTCTCACAGTCAAGACCCACAAGTTCGAGATAGCAAAACAGGTTGCCATCGCACTCGCGCTCACAGACCCGACCACCACCCACGTCTACAGCGATTTACGCTCGGCCGTCAAAGCCTTTCAGAAAGGAACAGTTGCAAGACAAGCACTACAAATAATCAATCGATCCGCACCGCTGCAGCATCACACCATCTGCTGGTTCCCGGCACACCTCGGAGAGATCGAGGACGCACCTCGCAATCTCAATGAGATGGCTCACAGGAGCGCGCGAGACCTAACCTTCCGCGACGCCGCCTATTCTGGTCGTGACCATCCCAGCGAGAATCGGGACCCTCCCTCCACATATAACGAGATCATAAAGCACTTTTATCTCGACCGCAGAATATACAGCACACCTCACAATAAGCTCACCAGGCCTCAAGCCCTGACGTTCAGAATGCTTCAAACAAACACGTACCCCACGCAGAACTGACTACATCACTACATGCCTGACCTATACAAAACATCATATTGCGAAAATTGCCATAGCACACTAGACGTACATCACTTGCTCTGGCCGTGTGGTCGGACCCACGCAAACAAGGATCAAGACTCCGCCAGGCTACAAGACGCATTACGCAGCACGGACCTGGCGGAGCAGCTCTGGGCCGTCCAGCGAGCCCACGATGCGGCCAGGGAGTTACAACTCCCGGTCCCAACGTGGCAGTAGCCCGCTCTATGGGACCTTGCGCCCCGTAGCTCGCAGGACCTTTCTATAAAGTTACTCCATCCATCCATCCAACTAATTTCTGTCTCGCCGAGGGCTGACCACGACAAAAAGAAAATAGACGCAGAGAGAAGGGTGTGCTGACGTGTCCAGATGTGAACTCGGACTTTTAATATACTCCTACATGGAGTAAGCTTCCGTACCTGGAGACATTGTAAATAACGTAAAATAAATACTTTTTCCTTCATTCCTACAACCGGACGTACTCATCAATGAGCCGGGTGTATTCTTAGCCCAAACACCACTTCGAGCCGCAGCGCCTGGTGTGGAAAGACCGGATGCATGGTAATATTGATGCATCTATATAAAAAAGATATTACCAGTTCAATTATTACGAAAGGGTCGGTGGAAAATATTCTAGTATCAGAACCACGTCGCGTAAGGTGTTCGCTGCACAAAAGCAGCAATGCTTATCCTAGCAGGGCGCCACTTCGTAGCTGGATGACTCGACGCCATGCACGCTTTTCTGTCTAATTTGCTTCGTCGTCAACTTTCCTCATTTGTCAGCCTTAAAATATTAAAACTAAATTTTTAAAAAATATATCGCGCGTATTGCCGAGACCAAACACAATTTTAAGAGCGTGATGCAGCTCTCCAAAGCGTGCGCATAATTATCAGTGTCTTTCTCGCTCTTTCACTTATATTAGAGTAGCTTTTCAGGCCTAGGCGATGTTACGAACAAAAGAGCATAATCTGACCCCCCGCCTTCGCCCGAGCAAGATGAAAATAAAGCTGCCGCTAACGGATCTAATGCCGATGGCGATAGTTGAGTGATCGTCATGCTGTTCCGGAGGGATATTGAAAAATTACCCCCAAACGCGATTAAGAGTCAAAAATTGGTGCTCAAAAGTAGCTATATGTTTGTAAAAATTTCGGAACATTATTTTCTATTACTTAGCCTTTCTGAAGCGCGTGAACAGTTGAATTTCTGTCAGAGTGAAATCACAGACAAAACATAAAAAAGGACGTGGAGAAAAAAAGCACCATTTGTTTCAAGGGTACATGCCTCGATTGGTGCACTTGAAGAACTAACTTCTTAAGAATCACTTCTTAAGAATCACAAACGAACTTAGGAATCAGGTCAAATCATGGTCGACTCCGAGCCCATTATGACTTCGTAGAGGTCCTCTCACCATCTTTGAGCATTGCAAGCGCATGAACGTTGTGCGTAGGTCGTGTAGCGAATATTACGTCCGCAAAGTAATACACTGAAATATACGCCAATGAAACAGCCGAAAATTCAAGCGAAAACCCGCACCTCGTTTTTTACCGAGGTCGGGCTCGGGTAAGCTTGGGTAGCTATCACCGTCATAAGGCAACTAAACCTCTTTCATTTATATTCATTTCTTTTATTATGATTTGAGAGATCCTCGGCCCGGTCTTGCGTGGAATTACGTCACACGGCTGGTGCATGCATCGTACGAACCGCCAGCTGCAGAGCGAACAGTCGAATATTCCTATTTTGTTCTGTTATAGATTGGTTGATGCAGAAATATCGCCTGCTCCTCCTCCCTGTTCTACTGCACAACAACAACAACAACAACAACAATAATAATAATAATAATAATAATAATAATAATAATAATAATAATAATAATAATAATAATAATAATAATAATTACGACGATGACTACGACGACGATGATGATGATGATAGGTGATTTGTGAAAAATGATAGTGAAGATAATCATAGTAAAGGTAATGATGCCTGAATAGTAAGTTTTCTCGACGTCTAACAGATTCCAGTGAAACGCACCACGCCGGCAATACGGAAGGAATAAAGTGAAAAGGAAAGAAAAAAAATAGGCGTTGTGCCAAAATATAAGAAGGAGAGTTAAAGGGGCATTAAAGGCAAATGTTAAGTCAAGCTAAAGTGTTAGATCTATGCTCGAGAAGATCTAAGACGTCAATATTATCGTGAACAGAGCCCTAGTAATAGAAAAATTGAGGTAAAGGCAGGACGCGATCAGAGAATTCCCCGGGACATTCAAGTATTGGCACGATGTCGAAAGCACTCCGCATTATAATTCTGTGACTAATGCTCGACCACTCGTAATAAATATATCATTGCCGCTGCGCTATAAGACGAAATAAAATTCAAATTGTCTAGTTCTATTTAACTCTTAGAAAAAATAACTGATTGACGTTACCCTGGACAATTACGCGGGCGGTCCTACGGCTTCGTTTTCTCCACTCAGCGCGTCCCGCACTTTGGCGTTTCAGTAGTTTTGTTATCGCGCAGTGCTGCACTGGTTTTGCTAGCTCGCGAACCCCGTACAAACTGCGAGTATAGCAGAGAGTGCCACGTCCATGCGATGTCGGATGCTTTAGTTTTGCGCTGAAAACCGTAGTGCCGTCTGTCGGGCTCCGTTTAACTCACCGGCGGCAGTAAAGGACGGTGTGGTGGCGTATTCGCAACGTAACCAGTCCTCAATCGGGGCGGGCGATTTGAATTGCGCCAAAGGTATGCGTATCCTTGACACGCAAATTTCTCGCAATCTAAGTCTTTCATTTGCACGAAACAAGCGTTGCGAGGTTTCTCGAATAGTATCTTAACAGTCCACGTCGACTTAGTATTTGCCTTTAGTGTCCCTTTAACACTGTGAGCAACTGGGCTGGATGGCATACCTTGTCAAACAGCAGGGGCCTTACAGATATTCTCTTTCGTAAGGCCTCTTTGCCATTGCACGGAAGCCTTCGCTAATAAAATATCTAGTGTCAGGATTGGCTGACATTTGCTCTTACGAAGAATTCTATCGTAAGAACATTTTCTGCGTGCGTGCGCGCGCGCGCGCGCGTGTGTGTTTTCGGGGCAGCCGCACTACCATCTGAGCTAACCAGGCGGCTAGCAGATGGCAGGGCGAAGTCGAATTTGTCGACAATTTTTAGCAATTGTAGAATTTGTAGCAATTGCTACGAACGGGTGGATGTCTGATTTTCCCTTTATTCATTACTTCTCTCCACCTTGCGGGTTTCCGCAGAACTACTACGTCAAACAGTTGCCTTTGTTTCGTGTTGTCGACAAATTAGACTTCGCCCTGCCATCCGCTAGCCGCCTGGTTAGTTCAGATGTTAGAATGGCTGCCCCGGAAAGGCGGTGGTCCCGGGTTTGAGTCCCGGACCAGGACGAATTTTTCTTCAACCATGAGGCTTTTCTTTCGAGGAACCCGTATGGGTTTCCTTTGTAGCAATTGCTACGAACGGGTGGATATCTGATTTTCCCTTTATTCATTACTTCTCTCCACCTTGCGGGTTTCCGAAGAACTACTACGTCATTATGTCCCTTTGTACGGCATGCTTAAGAATGCTCGCGGGATCGATTACCGGCCACGACAGGCGCATTTCGATGGGCGCAAAATGCGAAAACACCCGTGCACTTATATTTAGGTGCACGTTAAAGAACACCAGGTGGTCGAATTTTCCGGAGTCCTCCACTACGGCGTGCCTCATAATCAGAAAGTGGTTTTGGCCCGTAAAACCCCATATTTTCTTAATGAAATATTAAAGCTACGTACTGACGACGTACTGAAAACGACGACGTACTGAAAATTTTTGGAGCCAAAGGTAAACCAGCATCGAAAGCATTGTTATCAAAACAGAATCCAAAACAAACCTAAGCAACGCGTCTCAAATCTCGAAAGACAAAATTAGCGGTCGGACTAGCCGCTCAGGGTGCTGGCGGCAGTGCAGTAACTTGGCCGCAGGGCCTTATGGGAGTGTCCACAATACGTCGGAGCTCCCAATGAACAGCTGGATGCTGATATTTCCGAGGCAGAGGTCTGCGCTGCGCTGCATAACAATACATGAACGAGTGCTGACGCTCCAGCCATTTACCACCTGAGTGGAAACAAGCACGGATGGGTTTCATACCAAAACCAGGCAGGAAACTGGGCCTAGAGAATCTTCGCCCCATTTTGCTCACCTCCTGTTTAGGCAAGCTCATGGAGCATGTAATGCACTGCCGCTTACAGATCTTTGCCGAGGAACACGATCTCCTACCACCCACGATGCTCTGTTTTCGAGCACACTTGTCTACCGAGGAAGTCCTGCGTCCACGACCTCTTGCATCCAGACAGTGGTTCGAGCACGAAATCTCTACTAAGTCTGGACGTCCATAAGACTTTTGACAACGTGCACAACGCGGCCGTGCTTTGAGAGCTTAGCTGACTTACAACCAGGCAAACGAACGTACAACTATATCAGGTCGTTCCTCACAAACCGGACGGTCGAGCTCGCGGTCGGGGACTTGCGCTCTCCTGTAATCCGGTTCGCGGCACGCCGCAAGGCGCAGTCTTGTCACCATTCCTATTCAACCTGCCAATGCGCACCCTGCCTCCGAAACTTAATGAAGTCCCGGGACTCAGACACACGTTATACGCCGACGACATCATACTCTGGACGTGTGAAGGGTTCGACGGCACAGTTGAAGAAACGTTCCAACAAGCCGCCGACATCGTCGTGAAACAGGGGAACGCAGCGGGACTGTAGTGCTCCCAGCACAAGTCAGAACTCCTGCTGATCCGTCCACCCAGCCGAAGCAAGCACAAGTCACCCCAACCTCCCATCACGATACGCGTAAACCGGCAGCCAGACACCCACGTCGAGCACACACGAGTACTGGGCATGATTCTACCGCAGAACCAGGGGAACGGCATCACCATTGACCGGCTGAACATGACGGTGAACCAGACCGCGAGACTGCCACACATAGCGAGCGCGCGTAAGCAAGGCATGAAGGAGAAGCACCTGCTCTAACTAGTCCAGGCCTTTGTCGTCAGCCGTCTCACCTATGCACTACCATACCTACAGTTGCAGAAGACAAAACGAGCTCGCCTCGACTGCACTATACGACACGCATACAAGGTAGCCTTCGGCTTACCAAGACCCACATCCACCGGGAAACTTCTTCAACTGGGAGTTTACAACACCATCAATGAACTCATCGAAGCACACCACACATCACAAGTTCACTGTCTCCAAGGTAGCAAGACCAGCCGCGGGATCCTCGCTCTAATGGGCCTCAGAGCATCCCCGACGAGCAGTGACCCCGCCACCATCCCAACACACATAAGGGGCAGGTTCGTCATCAAACCGCTGCCCAAAAACACCCACGCCGGCCACCACGACGGCAGAAGAAGAGCGAGGGCCCAGACCCTAAACAAGACGTACAGGACCAACTTTGCCGTGGCACACGTAGACGCAGCCCAGTCCTACGATCGATCCCACACCTACGCCATTTGCACCGTTCCAGGCCCAGTATTCAAGGCACAGACAGCTGCGCGGTGCCACCCTGATGCAGAAGAAGCCGCCATTGCATTGGCCGTGGCCTCAACAGACGCCTAGACGCCAACAGACGCCTAGCGAAAACTAGACGGGAATTCAACGTTCTCAAAGCAGCGCCAGATAACAAAGACGAAAGTGGCACCAATGTCTTCCCAGAATGTTAGATAAAACTCTACAGGTAATCCATCCGGTCCTGGGGCCGAGCCACGCTTCATGGAAGATAACGCGGCTTTTACCTCGTCAGCTGACGGTCATGCACAAAGACGTTCAGCGACTTCAAGTGGAACCTGAGGCAGATCACTAAGCGTATCGACGTTATCATGACTCATTCGAGTATGCGTACGGGCCATGTTTTCAAAATGCGACACAAAGAGCGAGTAATCACGCGCGGGCGGTGACGTAAGAGGAAGTGTTCTAGGGGCCGCAGAAACGAATGCATTCGTCAGAAAGATCGCAAAATTACCCCCTAAACACAGCCTATAGATATGACAGCATCCGATTTTAACCTGAATTTACCAGAAAATGTAATTCTGTTACGCAGAAACTCAAACACAAACCCCTTTTCCGAACGGCGCAGCCCGCTCGGTTCCTTGCAACGACACCATCGCGTTCGCCTCCGCGCAACCGCAAGAAAGCTGCCGTTGCCGGGAAGCGTGACAAGCCGTCAGGGATCTGTGAAAGATATCACGTTCCACTCTTAAAGGCGGAGCTTAAACATCCTTCAAATTTTCCACATTTCTGAAAAAGCTTGTGCGCAGTGCGATGACTTCCGTGTAGTGACAAAAGCCGCATAAAAGGAGGGCACGTTTTTTGCGTGTTGTGACAGCGCTCGTCACGTGAGTATGTATTCTTTGTCAATATTTTCTGCGCTCTGCATGCTAAAATTTAACCACGCTTCGTAATGTTTGCAAGCGTATGTTTTAGAGAGAGAGAGAGAGAGCGGAAAAAGCAGGGAGGTCAACCAGAGGCGAGTTTCCGGTTTGCTATATACTCTGCGCTGGGGTGGGCGATATAGGGATTATAAAGGCTACAAAGAGCGAGAAATAGAAAAGCAACAAGAAAAAACTAAGAAAGAAGCGAAAAGCAGGTAACAAAAAAGGCGTTCCAATCGCAGGCATTCACACAGGCCGGCCGATCTCAAGAAGTGCAGTAGCGCATGCACGGCGTTCTGATGCGATGTTAAGTCGCGTCGATGTTTCAAAATTCTTTCTTCCGATAGAGGCTGGTCGTCCAACTGGTTCAGAACGACGGAAAGCGATTGTCTCTGCGCACTGTACTGCCGGCACTGGCAAAGAACGGGAATTGTTTCCGCATCGCCACACGCTACGGTGTAGGCCATACCTACGCGCAACGCGTAGGCATTGGTAAACGCGACGCCCAACCATAGCCTACACAAAAGGGTCGCGTCTTTTCAGGGAAGCCTTGGTGGAAGTAGCAGGCTTAAGGTTAGATCCTTGGTGCATAAACGGGGTTCAAAAAATGCGGTTCATTCCACTCTGTTGTTGTGCATTGGCATGCAAGTAGGCGGAGCATCCTTGCAGCAACTGTCCTAGACAGCGGGATCGATAAGCGGTTGTATTCTACGGGAGCTGAACGAACAGCTTGATCGTGCGGGCACGTTCATTGCCGATGATACCACAGTGACTCGGTAGTCATTGAAAACTTATTTCATG